>NC_090652.1:204680862-204820862 GCF_040937935.1 Hyperolius riggenbachi
TTTACATCTGCTAGTAGAGAGACATCAAATAATTTCAAGAATTTACAGCACACCAAGTTCTGCTGGTTGAGGTCAAAAGCAGCACACTTATCTCAAATGAGATAATTCCTTTGCGGCTACTACTACACTGAATTTAAACGACTACATTGACTATTGAATATGAACTACTATATTATTGCGGCTACAAGAAACAGTTTTTATTATGAAATTGAAAAGGATTGGGGGGGGGGGGGGGTTAAGGCTAGGCACCACAAGGGGGGGGGGGTAAGGCTGGGAACCACCAGGGGTCAATAGGCACCACCATGGGGGATTAAGGTTAAGCACCACCATGGTGGGTTAAGGTTCGGTCCCGGGGTGTGAGGTTAAGGTTAGGCATCACCATGGGTGGGTCAAGGTTCGGCCCAAGAGGGGGTTAGGGTTAGGTACCACCATGGGGGATTAAGGTTAGGCAACACCATGGGTGGGTTAAGGTTAGGCACGGGGGAGTTAAGGTTAGGCAATGGTGGTGTTTAAGGTTAGGCACCAACATGGCAGGTTAAGGTTAGGCTCCACTGGGGAGGGGGTTAAGGTTAGGCACCACCATGGGAGGGTTAAGGTTAGGTTCTGGACGGAAGGGGTAACGGTTAGGTACCACCATGAGGTTAGACATCGGTAGATGGAGGGTTATGTGGTAGAGTAGGTTTAGGTTAGATCATAGTAAAATATCACTTAAAGAGAATCTGTAACCTAAAAACCTCATATAAATAAACATACCGGCCTGTAGGTTTTCATCTCCTGTCCTGTCACATTTTCGCTGCTCCCCACCAGGATCCTGGCCCAAAAAAAAGCAGAATAAACAAAAAATATGGCTGCTAAACAGGAAGTTCATCATAATATTGCATGTACCTGTAAACTGCATTACAGTTTCCATGAAAGGTTATATTATTGAACAATAAATTCAGCCTTTAAAGTTTATTTCATAGTTTAGAAGAAGTTTTACCTTGTAAAGAATGCTGCAGCCATTAGTAGTGATTACTGATAGCAGGTCCGTGTCTGCATTCTGCAATAGTCTATGAGCTATGCTTCTCACAATTATCAGCTTTTATCAGTAGCTG
The DNA here is from genome assembly GCF_040937935.1 of Hyperolius riggenbachi. NCBI lineage: Eukaryota > Metazoa > Chordata > Amphibia > Anura > Hyperoliidae > Hyperolius > Hyperolius riggenbachi. The sequence goes on from NC_090652.1 coordinate 204,681,957, forward strand.
ATACTGAGTTACTGAGAGCAGGGAATGTGTGAGCTCTGCTTTTCACAGTTTTCAGTTTGTGAAAGACTCAAAGAGACTCAGAGCAGGGCTATCAGTGTAACCTCCTCCTGTCTGTAAACAATTACAGTCACTTCCTCTTTGGGGCGACATGCCTGACAAAGGAGAGTACATTTTATTTATTACAGCAATGGAGCAACTAAAAAAGGCTGCAGTAAGCCAGAGCACTTTAGAATAAATATAGGAACGTGTAGGATAGCAGAGTAAAAGGCCGAACATTTTGTTACAGAGTCTCTTTAAGATAACTGATATTTTATGATAATTAACTATTAGAAAATTGGTAGTTTTACCAAAATTCTAATAGTGACTATAACAAGTAGAATATTAGTAATTTGACTGATATTCTAATAGCAACTATAAGTAGTAGAATATCGGTAATTTAACTGATATTCTAATGACGGCTATATCGGTTACACCCGGCACCCTTTTTACCCGGTGCCTTTTTTATATGTACATGGCTATATTGGCTGCATCACTACTTCTCACTTAGCATATTATTATTATTTTTTATTGTATTTATAAAGCGCCAACATATTATGCAGTGCTGGACAATATATACATACAATGATACAAAGGTTAGGTACCACCATGGCTTCTCTCGGGGTCCCCACCCTAACCTAAGTTTAAAATCATAGCTAGCATGCTCCCAAATCACCCAAGGATTTGGGAACATGCTAGCAACATTGACTTGGGAGCAGCAAGGCCATATAAAAGGGGAAGGGGTGTGGCGTGGGCGGTGCCCCAAGTACTCTCACTGCCTGGGGACGCCACCCACAACCACAACCCAACCCAAAGGGACTGCAATGAGCACAGTTATGCCTTTGTGAGGCTTGTTAGCCCTATGCAGTGAGTGTTTGTCAGGTGCATCTTGGTTAGATGTGCGACCATTTCATTGAATCACTTGTTGCATGATATCTGTTTTATATTTGCCACTTTTCACTTTCCATAAATCAGGTTTGAACGTAGAAGAGTGATCATCAAAAAAGGACATCTTGGAAGCAGCTTCTACTTCATTTTCTCTGGCTGTGTTGCTGTTTGCAATGATGAGGATGGAAGCAGTGCCTTTGTTGATACAGAACCTGTTCTGTTGCATAAAGGAGCAAAATTTGGGGTGAGAAATCTCATGTAAAGCATGATTTTGATGTCTTGATCCAGTTTTCATTTGTACCATAATTGAAATGTATTCAGAATTTGTAACCATAATGTACTTACTGTGTTCCTAGCAATATGGCTTCTTCATTCAGTTCACAGCTTCCTAGCGCTAATTCTGAAACTTCCAAAGACAGCTGAGATTTAGTGCATTGAATCTTTGTTCACTTACATATCCAGCCATATGCAGGAGAGTAAAAACTTTATAAACCACCTGCTTGTGATCGAACAGAGAATTACTATACTGCACTTATGTAATACAAACAAAACCTTTTATTTCTGATTCAATAGCCTAAAAAATATTAATGTGGTACTCCAAAGGCAATACTGAGCAGCCCACTTATAGCAGATTTGTCATAGACTTTTAACTACTTTACATTTGTGTAAAAAAATGTTGGTCACGTGATTTAAGCTCTCTGTTCCTCAGCTTCACGGTTCTCCTTATGTGGGACAGGACTCCCTCCTCAGTCTGATCACATTTCCAGTTCTACATCTTTGTATGTTGTTCAGTTCAATCAGTGTAATTAGCACAATGTGGGTGTGACTGGGAGTATCCTACAACGATGTGTAGTGGTTTATCACTGTGGCGTTAGAGATAAGCCAGTGAGGTGATGCAAATTATTTTGTATGCAAATGTATGCATGTACTGCAAATGATATACAACTGCCAGGTAGGCCAATCAAATGCACGTCTTGTTGAGTTCAATTTCAAGCTGCATACAGTTTGCATGAACGTTCCACAGAAGGCAGAATTATTTGCTTCTCATTGACCATACCTACTGTGGGGTGCAAGAAGTTTTGTATCAGGATGATACCATTTATTGGCTAATTAAAGGGACTCCGAGCAGTGCAGAAACTATGGAAAGATGCACATCATTTTAAAGCTCTCTTTCTCCTCTTTCCAATGATATATAAACCGCCACCCTACGCCTTTTAGTTTTCGCTATTTTCGCGATTGAAATTGCCGCGGCCGCGATTTCGATCGCGAAAATAGAGAAAACTAAAAGGCGTAGGGCAACGATTTAGGTGTCGTCAGAAAGAGGAGAAAGAGAGCTTTAAAATGATATCCATCAAGCCATAGTTATATTGTATTACACAGGGCGACTTTTTGTCAAAGTCAGCAGCTGCATTCAGCAGAATGGAGCTGCTGACACTGGGGAAAGTGTCGCCCTGTGTAATACAATATAACTATGGCTTGATGGATATCATTTTAAAGCTCTCTTTCTCCTCTTTCTGGCGACACCTAAATCGTCGCTCTACACCTTTTAGTTTTTTCTATTTTCGCGATCGAAATCGCGGCCGCGGCAATTTCAATCGCGAAAATATCGAAAACTAAAAGACGTAGGGTGGTGGTTTATATATCATTGGAAAGAGGAGAAAGAGAGCTTTAAAATGATATGCATCTTTCCATAGTTTCTGCACTGCTCGGAGTCCCTTTAAGAGATAAACAAGAAGTACGCTTTTGGCTACTAATAAGCCTTCATCAGACTAGGTTCATGCACACAAGATTTGAAACAAACACAGCAGCTTATATACTTTGGACATACAATGGAGAAACATTCTTTTGCAAACATAATTTAATGTAATTAGATGCTGTAATTGCCACTTCAGGAGTGTTTCACAGGCATTCTAGTTAAATAGATAAGGGATGACAGAGACACCTGGGTTACCTGAAGAAGAATTTCATTAAACAGGGATACTATCCTCTAATGGCCCAAAATTAAGAAAGTTAACAATATCCCTAGGATTCAGCTCCTGGAGTACAAGCAAAACCAGGAAGAGAGACGTGTCCCACTGGTGGTCACTTACAACCCACACCTGGAAATCTTAAGAAGGATTGCAATAGAATTGCATCCTGTTCTACACAAGGATCAGAGACTGAGAAAGATATTCCCTGAACCTCCCCTCCTGGCATACAGACAGCCACCCAATCTTACGCCTCTTACACACTATATGCGATTCCGATTTGCAATTTTGATGCAATTTTACATGCAATTCCGATTTGTGATTTTTAATTGGAACTGCATGCTGCATTTTTTTCTGCATTTTTTTTTCTTGTGTTGATAGCATCCAGGGAAAATCGGAACCAGAATTCGGATTGGAGATTTGCACACTACATGCGATTCCAATTTTTTATCTGATCTTATTTTGGATTCCGATTAAAAAACGTACTGTATGTTGCTAATATTTTTCATCAGAATTTAACATCGGATGTATCAAAAATCGGAATCGCATGTAGTGTGCAAGGGGACTAAAACAGATGATTTTCAGGAGTGCCTTAAAGAGAAACTCTGACCAAGAATTGAACTTTATCCCAATCAGTAGCTGATACCCCCTTTTACCTGAGAAATCTATTCCTTTTCACAAACAGACCATCAGGGGGCGCTGTATGACTGATATTGTGGTGAAACCCCTCCCACAAGAAACTCTTGAGTACGTACTCCTGGCAGTTTCCTGTCTGGATACCTTGCTGCGTTGTGGGAAATAGCTGTTTACAGCTGTTTTCAACTGTCAAAAAACCATGCAGCACCTGCCAACAGTAAAAATGTGACCATGTAATAAATGTCAGACTGTAAATCAGGGATTTAAAAGATTTTACAATGGGCAAACACTGACTAAATCATTTATACATAATTATTGTAAAAATGAAGCACTTTTTTATTACATTATTTTCACTGGAGTTTCTCTTTAAATAGGCCAGAACAGAATGGAACATTCCCCTGCCGAGGGAAAAGGTGTGAGACCTGTAAACACATCAATTCCACCGACAGGATACCAATACCAGGTACACAACAGGAATACAAAGTAAAAGGCACCTTCTCCTGCAATTCATCCAGATGGCTCGCACCTCCGATTACTTCCGCAAAAGTTTGCGAACATGCAAACTTTCGCAAACCGCAATAGACTTCAATGGGGAGGCGAACTTTAAAAACTAGAAACATTTATGCTGGCCACAAAAGTGTTGGAAAATATGTTTCAAGGGGCCTAACACCTGGAGGGGGGCATGGCGGAGTGGTATACACACCAAAACTCCCCGGGAAAAATCAGGATTTGACGCACAGCAGCATTTTAAGGGCAGAAATCACATTTTATTGCTAAATTGGAGGCCTAAAGTGCTTTTAAACATCTTGCATGTGTATACATCAATCAGGGAGTGTAATTAGTGTACTGTTTTCCCTTTTGATGTTGCATGTATATAGCTGTCTGTACCACCAGCCTGCAAACTAACAAAATGTAAGCCCGACGAAGGCTGCAAGGCCAAAAGCTTGTTTATTCGTATTCATTTTTAGTTAGCCAATAAATGGTATCATCCTGATTTAAAACTTCTTGCTTTTACTGAGGGTTAACACGGTACAATACCCTACTGCTTTACACTGACAGACCAAACTCACTGTGTAACGCACCGCAAACAGCTGTTTGTGTAGAGACGGCCATGCTGGACTGGTTCACACCATGGCCAGAGTGCAGGCAATGGCGGTTTTCAAGCCCATATGGTCGGGCTAAGGTAGTTGAATGACAGAACAACAGTGACTGAGTGCCCAGCTGATCGAATTTGGTCTGTCCACAATAAAGCAACGACCTTATTATCTATCTTCTTGGGTCAGGTGTGCCCCCCAACCCCAACACACTCATATAGCCAGCGCTCATTGCTTCATTGTGATACGCAAGCCCCTTCACCGTGGCAAGGTAACGATCACAAAGGGGAATTGACACATGTACATGCCTTTTGTTTTGTTGTTGCAGCTGCAGTGCAGCAAGAAAAATTAGGCAGGCATGTACACACACCAGAAAAATTATTATAGCGGCCACTGCTAGCAGCGGCCTTAAAAATTCAGGAATCCGCCTGGAGTCCTGGTGGACCTTGTTGGTGGTGGCGGAGAAGGCAGTCAAGCGGCCTGTCAAGCAGAGATGCTGTGTGGGGACCGACTTAGTCTTGGGGCAGGCAGCCAGTAACACGGCGTGCAGGCAGAGATGCTGTGTGTGGGGACTGACTTAGTCTTCGGGCAGTAACCCTCCGGGATCCATGCCTCATTCATTTTGATAAAGGTGAGGTACTGAACATTTTTGTGACCTAGGGGCGACTTCTCTTCTCGGTGACAATGCCTCCAGCTGCGCTGAAGGTCCTTTCTGACAGGACACTTGAGGCAGGGCAGGACAGAAGTTGGATGGCAAATTTTGACAGCTCTGGCCACAGGTCAAGCCTGTGCACCCAGTAGTCCAGGGGTTCATCGCTGCTCACAGTGTCTACATCCACACTTAAGGCCAGGTAGTCGGCTACCTGCCGGTCGAGGCGTTGGTGGAGGGTGGATCCGGAAGCGCTAAGGCGAGGCATTGGACTAAAGAATGTCCGCATGTCCGACATCACCATGAGATTGCTGGAGCGTCCTGTCCTTGCCTGCGTGGACATGGGAGAAGTTTTACTGGCAGTGGTACCTTTATTCCGTTGTGCTGTGACATCACCCTTAAACGCACTGTAAAGCATAGTTGCCAGCTTGTTCTGCATGTGCAGCATCCTTTCTGCCTTCAGGTGAGTTGGTAACATGTCCGCCACTTTGTGCCTATACCAAGGGTCTAGTAGCATGGCCACCCAGTAAAGCTCATTCCCCTTGAATTTTTTTTATACGGGGGTCCCTCAAAAGGCTGGACAGCATAAAAGATGCCATCTGCACAAAGTTGGATCCAGCCGTGCTATCCAACTACTCTTGCTCTACCTCGGTGATGTCAGGTAAGTTCTCCTCCTCCCCCCAGCCACGAACAATACCACGGGAGCGTTGAGCAGCACAAGCCCCCTGCGACTCCTGCTGCGGTTGTTCTTCTGCTGCCTCCTCCTCCTCAAAAAAACAAAACATCTTCCTCATCATCTGACTCCTCTTCCCCACACGACTCTTCCTCCTCCTCCTCCCCCTCTGTGCTGCCGCAGGTGTTGAGGAAACATCTGGTTCTGATAAGAATTGATCCCACAACTCTTCCTCCTGTAACTGTTCCTGTTCACGCTCATCCACAGCTTGATCCACCACTCTACGCACGGCACGCTCTAGGAAGGAGGCATACGGGATCGAGTCACTGATGGCGCCTTCACTGCGACTCACCATATTTGTCACCTCTTCAAACAGCCGCATGAGCCTGCAGGCATTTCGCATGAGTGTCCAGTTCTTCGCCCAGAACATCCCCATCTCCCCAGAGCATGTCCTTCTACTGTAGTTGTAGAGATACTGGGTGATGGCTTTCTCCTGTTGTAGCAGGCGGTTGAACATCAGGAGGGTCGAATTCCAGCGAGTCGGGCTATCGCAAATCAAGCGCCTCACCGGCAAGTTGTTTCTCCACTGAATATCGGCCAAGCGTGCCATGGCCGTGTAAGACCGCCTGAAATGCCCACACAACTTCCTGGCCTGCTTCAGGACGTCCTGTAAGCCTGGGTACTTACACACAAATCTCTGGATTACGAGATTGAGCACATGTGCCATGCAGGGTACATGTGTCAACTTTCCCAAATTCAAAGCCGAAATGAGATTGCTGCTGTTGTCACACACCACGTTGCCGATCTCCAGTTGGTGCGGGGTCAGCCACTGATCCACCTGATCTCCTGCCAGGAGAGCTGCTCCAGTGTGACTCTCCGCTTTGAGGCAAGACATGTCTAAGATGGCGTGAGACCGTCGTACCTGGCATGCAGCATAGTCCCTGGGGAGCTAGGGCTGTGTAGCTGGAGAGGAGATCGCAGCACCAGTAGAGTTGCGCTGCCACTCAGCCAAGGAGGAGGAGGACGACAGCGAAGAGGATGTAGCAGGAGGAGTAGGAGGAGAAGGATAGGAGGTGGCAGCAGGCCTGCCTGCAAGCCGTGGAGGTGTCACAACTAGGTCCGCTGCACAGCCACGTACTCCCTGCTTGCCATCAGTCACCAGGTTGACCCAATGGGCTGTGTAAGTAATGTACCTGTCCTGACCGTGCTTGGCAGACCAGGCATCCGTGGTCAGATGGACCCTTGACCCAACGCTGTGTGCCAGAGATGACACCACTTGCCTTTCTACTTCACGGTACAGTTTTGGTATCACCTTTTTTGAGAAATAATTGCGGCCTGGTACCTTCCACTGCGGTGTCCCAATGGCCACACATTTTCGGAAGGCCTCAGAGTCCACCAGCTGGTATGGTAACAGTTGGCGGGATAACAGTTCCGCCAAGGCAGCTGTCAGATGCCGGGCAAGGGGGTGACTGGCAGACATTGGCTTCTTCCGCTCAAAAATTTTCCTCACGGACACCTGGTTGCTGCTGTGGCCAGAGGAGCAGGAGCCGCTCAAGGTGAGAGGCAGAGTGGAGGAGGTTGGCTGTGATTGTGAAGGTGCAAGGGAGAAAGTGGCTGAAGATGATGCACCTGAAGGAGGAAGAGGAGAAAGAGGGTGGCTTTGCTTTTGTGTGCTGCTTTTTTCTCTGGTGCTCTTCGTGCTGCTTTTTTCTCTGGTGCTCTTCCCATTGCAGTTTGTGCCTTTTCTGCATGTGCCTTCGTAAGGCAGTTGTCCCTACGTGGGTGTTGGCCTTTCCATGGCTCAATTTTTGGTGGCAGAGAGTACAGATGGCATTGCTCTGATCTTTGGCATACACACAAAAACATTTCTACACCGCTGAGCCACCCTGGGGTGTGAGCACTATGGTGGCGTCAGCAGCTGACGTTGAAGGGCATGTTGGATGGCTGTCCATAGGTGGCAATAGATGGCACCGGACACTGCCACCAGCTGTTTCTGACAACGAGCTCCCCCTGCTTCTTTCAGGAACTCGTCTCCTCCTACTGCTCTCTGACTCCCCCTCTGAACTGTCCCTCTGATCATCTCCTCTAATGGGAACCCACATGGGCATCCGTATCATCATAATCATCCTCACCAGCTTCGCTTGTATCAAACACCTCCAAAACTGCACCAACAGCAGGTACTTCATCTTCCTCCTCCTCAAACCTTACGTATATAGTGTCGCCTAACCTTGACATATGAGGTGGTGTAACTTGCTTAGCGCCTTTATCTTGTTGTAACAATAATGGCTGTGAATCAGTGATTTCCCCACCAAATAACTCCTGTGAAGTGTCAAATGTGGTACTTGGATTAGCGCTGGTGGCTGCGGAAGATGAGGTGTTCTGTGTTAAATAGTCAACCACGTCCTGACAATCTTTGGAGTTGATGGGACATGCCTTCTTCTGAGCACTGTACTTTGGTCTAGGGCCGCACGAAATCACATCAGCATGACCTCGAACAGACCTGCTGGGTGGCCTGTCTATGGGTCTGCCTATGCCTCTGCCTGTTGTTTTGTCCATATCGTGGGGGGATGAAGTGAAAGGTATGCACTGACTTGACTAATACAATGTGCAGTCACACAGATGCAGCGAAGGGTATGCAGTGACTGGTATTACAATACAATGTGCAGCTGTCACACAGGTGCAGTTAACAGGTATGCACGGACTGGTATACTAAACAGCGTGCGGTCACACAGATACAGTGAAAAGCTATGCAGGAATTGGTATTAAAAATGTGCAGCTGTCACACACAGGTACCGTAAACAGGTGCAGTGACTGGTGGTATATTACACTGCTTGCGGTCATGTAGGTGCACTGAACAGGTTACAGGTATGCACTGCAGTGATTGGTATTACAAATGTGCAGCTGTCATACACGCACACAGGTACCATGAACAGGTGCAATGACTGGTGGTATTAACAATGCGTGCGCTCACGTAGGTAGGTGCACTGAACAGTGAACAGGTGCAGTGATTGGGATTACAAATGTGTAGCTGCTTGTCACACACACACAGGTACCGTGAACAGGTGCAATGACTGGTGGTATTAACAATGCGTGCGCTCATGTAGGTAGGTAGGTAGGTAGGTGCACTGAACAGTGAACAGGTGCAGTGATTGAGATTACAAATGTGTAGCTGCTTGTCACACACACACAGGTACCGTGAACAGGTGCAATGACTGGTGGTATTAACAATGCGTGCGCTCACGTAGGTATAGGTAGGTAGGTGCACTGAACAGTGAACAGGTGCAGTGATTGGGATTACAAATGTGCAGCTGCCTGTCACACACACAGGTAGTCACTGAATGTGCTGGGCCTGGCAGTGGCACAGTAGGAATTACCACCAAGGGGCCAAAGGCCAGCTGCGACTGACTGACAGGGCTGTATATAATGCAAGTGGGCCGCACACACACACAAAAAAAAATAGATCACAAGAACAAGATTAGCTCTCAAAAGAGCTGTTGAACAGTGCTTTTTTTAGCAATAAGAATCAGCAAGGAGCAAGCTAACAAGCCTACAAGAGCCTAACTAAGCGTTCCCTATATCTCTCTCTGCAGCAGCTCTCCCTTCTCTAATTACTGCAGATACACGAGTGAGTGAAATGCCGGACGCTGCCTGCCTTTTATAAGGGGGGGTGGGCCTCCAGGAGAGAGTGTAGCCTGATTGGATATAATGTGCCTGCTGACTGTGATGTAGAGGGTCAAAGTTGACCCTAATGATGTAGTATAGGGGCGGACCGAACGTCCGAAAAAGTTCACTGTTCTCTGTGATCGCGAACCACGGAAGTTCGCCGTTTCTGGTTTGCTGGCGAACCATTCAGGCCATCTCTAATCATGTGTGCAAAATGCTCCAAAGGACTTTATCAGGGAGAAACAGGACGAACTCTACGTGATTGCATGAACCACCACAAGTTCACTATTAACAGCAGAAAAAAATATGAAAGAAAGAATGACGGCTACCTTGGAAGATAAGATAGACAAGTTTAACAAAAATTTGGGACCCTTGGTGTTGTATTTTGCGTGATCTCTGGCAGCAGTGTTACTCTCCTGGCACCCTCTCTTCTCTTTCTTATTCAACTTATTTTCCAGGCTTTGGCACTTCTCTGCCTAATGGTCTCTCTTCTCTCTCTTTTTTTCCAATTCTTACTTCCTTTCTTACCATTCGGATCCTCTGACCTATGAAGTTCCCTGATGGTAGAGGCCATGTTCATATTTTGAGACCTTTCTGCATTATACACTGTAATTTTGGTTGTGACGCCTCGTGCGAGAATAATGAGAACCTCTTTTTGTAACTAAGTGATTGTTCTCAGTTCATGTGCCATACCTTTGTTATATGTTGGTCTGTCACCAATTATGACTGTTACTATCTTTCATTTGAAAAATCAAAAATCTCAAAAAACATTTTGAAACAGAAAACATATACTGATCTCCCATTACCCACACACTTTTGTTCACGTGGACACAGTTTAAGTGATTTTTTTGTCACTGTATTAATGGGTGGCTTCAAATTGCATAAAGACTAATATAAATAAAATTATACATTGGTTCACAACTGTAGAAGAAGGTTTAAACAGGGACTCTAACTTCTCATGTGTGTACGATGGGTTTTATATGCCACAATTCATGTTCTTTTTTCATTTTTTGTATCATATGCTGGTAAAATGGTATTAATTTTATTTCATGTGCTTGGAAGATGGGTTTTAAAGGGACTCCGAGCTCTGAAAAAAAAGGAAAGTTGTACTCACCAGGGGCTTTTTCCAGCCCAGTGCTGGTCGGGAGGTCCCACGCCGGCGTCCTGGCTCCTCTCCTTCTCCCCGCTCCGGAATGGCTGGCAGGCCGCAGCCCGGGCGACACTCTCCCGAGTGTCGGGCTGCTTCTTCCGCATATGACGCGGATTACGTCACACGCCGGCCGCCTCGCGTCATCACGGCGGCCGGCGTGAAAGTACTGCGCATGCGCGCTTTGTTCGCGCATGCGCAGTACTTTCACGCCGGCCGCCGTGATGACGCGAGGCGGCCGGCGTGTGACGTAATCCGCGTCATATGCGGAAGAAGCAGCCCGGCACTCGGGAGAGTGTCGCCCGGGCTGCGGCCTGCCAGCCATTCCGGAGCGGGGAGAAGGAGAGGAGCCAGGACGCCGGCGTGGGACCTCCCGACCAGCACTGGGCTGGAAAAAGCCCCTGGTGAGTACAACTTTCCTTTTTTTTCAGAGCTCGGAGTCCCTTTAAATGCCACAACTCTCTTTAGCTTAGAATTAATGGTGCATGCAGTCAGCCCACTCATGTTTGAACTCTAGATTTAAAATGTCTCTCCATCATCTGTAGTCTGTTGTATGTTATGTTTAGGTAACTGGTGATCTTATCTAATTAGCTAGAATGCCTGTGAAACACTCCTGAAGTGGCAATTAAAGCATCTAATTGTATTTATTTATGTTTGCAAAAGAATGTTTCTCCTCTGTATGTCCAATGTATACATCTCCTACCACATGTAACGTGATTACATGTGGAGAGTGAGGTGTCAGCACTGGAGGGAACAGGAGACAGACAGGATGGTCGCACAGGCACAGAGCTAGACTCTGTCGGGGAGGTGAGAGCACATGTTCTGCTGCGCTATACTCTGCCTTTACACACTGGACTGGGGGAGTGCAGGAGGTGGAAGGGGACATATATTAGCACAAGGGGACAGAGGGAGGAACAAAGGGGGATAGAAGGAGGCACAGTGGGACAGAGGGATGCACGGGGCAGAGGAAGTACAAGGGGACGGAAGGAGGCACAGGGGCCAGAAGGAGTCACAAATGGGGACAGACAGAGGCACAGGGGGACTGGAGGAGGAACAAAGGTGAGCAGAAGAGGCACAAAGATGGACAGAAGAAGACACAAAGGGGGACACAAGCAGGCACAAAGGAGGACACAAGGTAGCACAAAAGGGGACAGAGGGATGCATAGGGGGCAGAGGTAGCACAAGGAGCAGAACGAGGCACAGGGGACAGAAGTGCATCTTATGCTAGGCATACACTGATACAATTATGCGCCAGATCGAGCCGCTGGCTCGATGCCGGCGCATCCCTGATCGTCTGTGCGTGCGCGCGGATCGATTCCCGCTCGTTCCCGCCAGCGCTACTTATCAGCCGCTCAATTCCCCGCTATTGGCGGCTCGATTGATAAGGTAGAGAAACTCTGTGTATGCCCAGCATTATAGTCCAAAAAATATGGTAAATCAATCTCATTAACTGTTAACCACCCTGGCGTTCTGATAAGATCGCCAGGGAGGCTGCGGGAGGGTTTTTTTTTAATAAAAAAAAAACTATTTCATGCAGCCAACTGAAAGTTGGCTGCATGAAAGCCCACTAGATGGCGCTCCGGAGGCGTTCTTCCGATCGCCTCCGGCGCCCAGAATAAACAAGGAAGGCCGCAATGAGCGGCCTTCCTTGTTTTGCTTAGATCGTCGCCATAGCGACGAGCGGAGTGACGTCATCGACGTCAGCCGACGTCCTGACGTCTGCCGCCTCCGATCCAGCCCTTAGCGCTGGCCGGAACTATTTGTTCCGGCTGCGCAGGGCTCGGGCGGCTGGGGGGACCCTCTTTCGCCGCTGCTCACGGCGGATCGCCGCAGAGCGGCGGCGATCAGGCAGCACACGCGGCTGGCAAAGTGCCGGCTGCGTGTGCTGCACTTTATTTCATGCAAATCGGCCCAGCAGGGCCTGAGCGGCAGCCTCCGGCGGTGATGGACGAGCTGAGCTCGTCCATACCGCCAGGCACACACCTGTTTGTTATATCATCTTTATTCGCAATAACTCCAAAAAGGGCTAAGGCATAGTCCCTCCTCTCGAGCCTCTGATGGAGTGGATGCTGCACTGCAGGAATGGCAGCAAGTTGTGGCCCGTAGACACACCTGGCTAGTGATCACTGACCGCAAGCTCAAAACTGAGGACAGTCCAGGAGGTCAGCACAGCTAAAGTCAGTAATATGGCTTGATGGTCATGGGAGGTCAGGAATGAAGCACATAAATAGTAAAAACAAGTAAACAGGACAAGAGATGGCAATCAGAAATAGGCCAGAGTGTCACAAAAAAAACCTAATTTTTCAGACTGCTTGTGTATTTAAGCATTTTTTTTGTAAAGCTGGTGCTGCTCAGAGATACATGCAGGGGTGTTGCTAGCCCCAAAAATTAGTGGCACGTGCCCCAGTTCTTTTTTTTGGGGTACCCCAGATGCCCCTAAGGCAGAGTCAGGCAGAGGGTGGCAGTACCCACCTCTGGCCACTTGGTCTCCAGATTCTGCAGACATCCTCTCTTCCGGGCTTCTCCCCCTAGTGTTTAAGAATGAATCAGACGCTAGAGCTCCTAGCGTCTGATTCTCAGATGTTAGGAGGCGAATCGCCAGCTGCAGAAGATGTCTCCAGACTTGGGGAGCGGATGGAGTGGATGATAGTTCTTCCCACTGTGCTACAGTGCTACTCTGCTGGGGGGGGGGGGGGGGTCGGGCAGAGGAACAGTGAGGACACACTGAAAGATGCATGCTCCCTATGGAAGCTCCAAGCACCACAGCTTTCAGCATGTCACCACAACGGCACCACAGCACCCAGCATACCCCATAAAAACACAACTGTATCTAGCTTGGCACTACAGCACCCAGCATGCCCCATAGAGGTACCACAGCCCTCAGCATGCCCCTGTACAGGAACAAAAGCACCTAACATGCCCCCATGGAGGCATCACAGCACCCAGCTTGCCCCCATTGATGCACCACAGCTCCCAGCATTTCCCCATTTAGGCACCACAGCTCCCAGCACACCACCATAGAGATGTGGAGCTTCTATGGGGGCCATGCTGGAAGCTATGGTGCATCAATGGTGGGCATGCTGGGAGATGTGGTGCATCAATGGGGGGTATGTTGGGTGCTGTGGTGCCTCTATGTTGGCATACTGGGTGCTGTGATGCCTTTATGGTGGCATGCAGGCAGCTGTGGTTCTTCTATGGGGCATGCTGGGAGTTGTGGGGCTCAATGGGAGGCCCATGAGAGCATGGGAGGGGGTTGACTAAGTAGGTCAGGGCAATGCTATGGGGAGATTGTCAGACAGCCCACCCAGCAGAAGCCAGGAAACTCTGCCTGGTTATATTTAAGTGACACTGCCTATTTATGTGATATGCTGCATTTTTTTTGTATTGATGGAGAGGGGCTTCATCCAAAATATTGCTGGGCAGGCTGACTCAAACCCCTGTAAAGTTTGTGTAAATTTGGCTCCACCCTTGACCACACCCACATTCATGGTCACACTCATTTTTTTGCTGGAGTGCCCAAAAGTGCCCCAGATCTCTTAGGATCCTAGCATCGCCCCTGGATACATGTTGTAAAGTCCTTGCATGTAGCTTCTCTAAACAAATGGCAGAGGCTTCATACCTTACAGTGGAACCATAACCAAAATAATATTGAATAAACTTGCTCAATTTTTTTTTTACAATATTTATTTATAAATTATGACCGTAAGTCAGTGTTTTTCCATTGTAAAGTCTTTCCTCTCCATGATTACCTTTCTGAAATTTATCACATGCGGCAACATCTTTAGTAGTGTTGAGCGAACATCCAGGAATGTTAATTTTCCGAGAGTTCTAAAGCCAATACAAAAAACATAGCTGGTCTCCCGGCATTCTCTGGGTTGGAGAATGCCGCATAATAAACAGTCTAGGATAAGCTTCAGTGGGAGGGCTGGGCTACATACCAATATACAGCAATCTACAGCTGTAAGTAGTGTTTTTGATGCTAAAACAAAGATATTTAAAGAGAATCTGTAATGAAAAAGGGGGAGAAGCCTCTGGATCCTAATGAGGCTTCCCTGGTGCTCTTCACCCTCTGGGATCCAGCGTTGGCAGCCCTGTAAAATACAGCCATCAAGCCTGTCGGCTGTGGCACAGGCGCAGTATCGCAGGCAATATTTACCTTCGAGGCACCAGCGCAGGTGCAGTAGCAGCTTTCTGATGGGCCCCGGCAGAAATTGCTGAGCCCGATTTGAACCGCTCTACTGCGCAGGCGGGAGTCATCTGCGCAGTAGAGCAGACCCAATTGAGCTCAGCTATTTTCATTGGAGTTCATCACAAAGTCACTGCTGCGCCTGCAAAGGTAAATATTCACATCGCCACTGTTCGTTGGCTTCCAGCGCTGGATCCTGGAGGGTGAAGAGGATGGGGGAAGCCTCTTTAGAATTCAAAGACTTCCCCCTCTCAAGGTAAGTATACCCCAAGGAGGGGGGGGGGGGGTTGTTAAATAATCTCGGTAAAGATTCTCATTAACCATTTAATGACCGCTCAATGCCAATCGGCGTGGACTCGGCGGCAGCCCCAGGACCACCTAGCGCCAATCAGAGTGCAGTCCTGGGGGCGTGTTTTGCATGAGATCGTGCACGCCGATGCGTGCGCATCTCCGCAGTCTCCCAGCGGTGATCACCACTAGGAGACTGTTAGACGACAAAACCGCCATCTATTTACAGTGTACAGCGCTGCGATCTACAGCAGGCTCTGATCACCTCTGAGCGCTGTACTGGCAGGCTCAGAGGTGATCCGCTGTCATAGGCTGATGCCTATAACAGCCGATCCCAGTGATTGGCTGGCGGGAGGAGTGAGGGAGGGAATAGAATAAAAAAAAGCTAAATTTATTTAACCAGTTCGCATTCAGTCGTTTTTCGCTTCATGCATCCGAACAATGTTCACCTCCCATTCATTAGCCTATAACTTTATTACTACTTATCACAATGAACTGATCTATATCTTGTTTTTTCCGCCACCAATTAGGCTTTCTTTGGGGGGTACATTTTACTAAGAGCCACTTTACTGTAAATGCATTTTAAAAGGAAGAATAAGAAGAAAACGGAAACAAATCATTATTTCTCACTTTTCGGCAATTATAGTTTTAAAATAATACATGCCTCCATAATTAAAACCCACGTATTGTATATGCCCATTTGTCCCGTTTATTACACCATTTAAATTATGTCCCTATCACAATGTATGGCGACAATATTTTATTTGGAAATAAAAGTGCATTTTTTCCGTTTTGCATTCATCACTATTTACAAGCTTATAATAAAAAAAAAAAAGAAATATTTCAATCTGACATAGATATTTAAAAAGTTTAGACCCTTAGGTAAATATTTGTGTTTTTTTTTTTTTTTTAATTGTAATGTTTTTTTTTTTTTTTTAATTAAACATTTTATGTGGGTATTTTGGGAGGGTGGGATTGAAATTGTATTTTTTTTGTAAATATATGTGTATTTTTATTTTTATTTAACCTTAAGATGTAGTTTACTTTTTGGCCACAAGATGGCAGCCATGAGTTGTTTACAGTGACGTCACTCTAAGCGTACCACGTACGCTTAGAGCGACATAGGAAGCAGAAAAAGCGTAGCTTCCGAGAGAAGCTGTCGCTTTTTCTGCGGGGGAGAGGAATCAGTGATCGGGCACCGTTGCCCGATTCACTGATTCACTGGCTAACAAACCGCCGGCCGGGAGCGCGCGTGCACGCGCGCGATCGGCCGCGTGGACGCGCAGGAGCGCACATGGCTTCCTGGACGTGAGTTTCACGTCCAGGAATGTCAAATAGTTAAAAATAAATATAATAAATATTTGTATAAAAATAAACATCCCAGCAGGGATCAGAGCCCACCAACAGAGAGCTCTGTAGGTGGGCAGAAAAGGGGGGGAAATATCTTGTGTGCTGAGTTGTACCGCCCTGCAGCGAGCTCTTAAAGCTGCAGTGGCCTAATTTGTTAAAAATGGCCTGGTCACTAGGGGGGTTTAAACCTGTTTAAACCCGTGGTCCTTAAGTGGTAATGTAAAAGTGGGTATCCTGAATAAGTTAGTGCATTCTACTATATGTCGTTACAGTTCCTCAAAAATGTGGCAAATGCCAGAGTTCAGTGTATGCTGTACAGCTACCAGGAGTAACCAGTTATAGATTATTTTTTAAATTAGTTTGGCTGTACCAAACTGTTAAACAATGATTACCTGATAAATAAGCAAAATTGACATTCAGATGCAGCCATTGAGGAACTACAGCAAGCAACAGTTTCTCATAACTTGCATTTAATTGAGATGAACAGACATATGGAAGACCTAGATAATAGGGGACGACGGTTGTGGTTGTAGATCCTAAATTGGACTCGTCCAATAGAACTTCCTCTCTTCCATTTCAAACGCTTCAGCTTATCAGACATCAATTTAGCTCATTACAACTGATTGACACCTGGAGAATAGTTAATGCATCTGGGAGAGATTACACATTCTACTCTGGGCTTCATAAAAAATATACTAGAATTGATATGATCTTCATTATGCAAAGAGATCTCGAAAAACTGATTGACTCTGATATTGGACTCATGTCAATTTCGGATCATGCTCCTGTACATACTAAACTAAGAATTGGTCCTCCTTTGAAAAAACATTGGACTTGGAGACTTAATCCTCATCTATTGTCAGATCAGACTAGAATCCAAAAAGTTTAATCTACTATCAGGGACTATTTCCATAGTAATGGTCAGCCAGATGAAAATCCCCTCTTAGTATGGGAGGCACACAAACCAGTAATTAGGGGAATGCTTATAGCTATGGGTTCCCAGGTTAAAAAGGAGAGAGATGCTGGTATTACTTATCAGATCGAAAAAGTAAAGACACTAGAAGACACACATAAGCACTCTTTATCTCAGACAGACTATGAGGAGTTGCAGGTTGCTAGAGAGCAATTACTCAAATTGTTATACTACAGAGCTAACCATAGTTTCTCTATGAGGAAGAAATCCTTCTATGTGGAAGGTAATAAGCCAGGCAAATTATTAGCAAGATTACTACGTAATCGTAAAATGGAACTTCAGGTCTTTTGTATCAAGAAGAAAGATCAGAATAAAACATGCAAATTGCAGGAGATAGCAGACCAATTTGCGAAATTCTACTCTGATCTGTACAATCTCCCACAAAATTTAGATACTCAGTCTTACTCCCAGAAAATTCAGGATTTCCTCAAAAAGTTTGGCTTGAAAAAGTTGAAGAAACAAGACATGAAAGAAATGGAGGAGGAACTAACAGAGGATGAGCTTTATTTAGCATTGAAACAAACAGCATCATGGAAAAGTCCAGGTCCGGACGGGTTTACCACACAATATTATCGCCTATATAGGGATGTACTAGCTCCTCATTTCATAAAAGCTTTCAATAACATATCTAAGAATGACAGACATTCCAAAGAACTATTAACTGCCCATATAACGGTTATCCCTAATGAGGGTAAGGATCCTATGTTATGTGAAAGCTACCGTCCTATTTCATTACTAAATGTTGACATTAAGCTTTTTGCTAAAATAATTGCAAATAGGCTACTTCCACATATCCCAGAACTTATCTCTCTGGACCAGGCTGGATTTGTCCCTGGACGTGAAGACAGGGACAACACAGTGAAAACCATTAATATTCAGCATTGGCTTTCTCGCCGACCGGTGGAGGGGCTACTTCTCTCCAACGATGCCGAGAAGGCCTTTGATAGAATGTCTTGGTCTAATATACATTCCCTTTTGGAAAGTTTGGGCCTGGGTCCATCTATGAAAAAATGGATAGCTCTACTGTATAGTGACCCTTCTGCCTGTGTCAGGGTGAATTGTACTCTTTCTAAAAGCTTTCAGTTGAAAAATGGCACGCGACAGGGATGCCCTCTCTCTCCGCTAATCTTTATTTTATCTTTGGAACCATTTTTGAATGCAGTGCGATCTAATGTAAATATCTCTGGAGTGCAAATAGGTGAAAAAGAATATAAATTAGCAGCATACTCTGATGATATGATTTTCTACATAACAAAGCCTTTAGTTTCGATTCCAAATTTACTACAAGAATTTGCGCTTTTTGCAGAGATATCCAACCTTAAATTTAACTTCTCCAAGTCGTTTGGAATGAGCCTGACACTTCACCCTGACACAAAAGCATCCTGTATTCGAAACTTTCCTTTTAAGTGGGCAGATAAAAGTTTTACATATCTGGAGATCCAGATCACTTCTAGAACAGACAAATTAAAAGAAAGTAACTTTGACCCTTTGCTTCGGCATGTCCAGCACACATTGGAGAACTAGCAGAGTAAGCCATTGTCCTGGTTTGGACGAATAGCTAGCCTAAAGATGACGATATTACCTCGCATATTGTATTAGTTCTCTACTATACCACTCTTTCTTCCGAAACACTGGTTTGTGACCTTGCAGAAAGCTTTCACTAAATTTATTTGGGGACAGAAACCTCTTAGAATTAGAAAAGATAAACTAACTTATCCTAGAGACAGAGGAGGAGCAGGACTTCCTGACATTCGGAGATACTACCAAGCCTCCATGATTAGCAGAATTGTGGATTGGCATTGTAATGAAGACTCTAAAGATTGGGTGAGGCTAGAAAAAGATTTCTTTGGCCAAGACATTAAGTGGTGCCCATGGAATCCTACACTAGATTACAAATTCTCAGCCCTACAATACATTCAATTTCATCCATTAATTAATGCTACCTTATTGACCTTTCGAAAGTGCTGTTCAGAAATAAAAGTCTCGACTATACCTGGCCCTTTAACTTCATTGAGAACAACCAATAATTTCCTTCCTGGACACCAGACAGATTTTATGCCCCACTTGAACCTACGAAAGGATCTCATTATAAAAGATCTTGTTGATGGACAGACTTGTATCCCCATAACTACTCTGGAAACTGACTCAGAAAATAAGATCCCTTTTTGGCAATACTTCCAATTAAGAACATTCCTCTCAGCAAAAGACCTGATTAAGGTAGCCCAAAATAAACTTACAGACTTTGACTCCTTGATTCTACAGAACACTCCCCAGAGAAACTTCGTCTCTAAACTATATAAATCCCTTCTGGACTTATCTCAGCAGCCCATATTTTTATTTAAAGATGAGTGGGAACGCAGATTAAAAAAGTCGTTTGATGAAGATGATTGGGAAAAAGTTTGCATTATGGGATATAAAAGCTCAGTAAGTGTACTGACTCAAGAGATGAACTTTAAACTGCTAGCTCTTTGGTATAGAACGCCCGCCTTTCTTCATCAGTGCTTCCCTCAGGTCTCTGATGTGTGCTGGAGGTGTCAAAGTGCAAAGGGTACTCTTCTTCACATTTGGTGGGATTGCCAATCAATTGTTCCCTTCTGGACCACAGTCCAATCATTAATAGCTACTATTGCTAGTGAAAAATTTGAATTTCTACCAGAAGTATTCTTATTACATCTTTCTAGAGCAGGGGTCTCAAACTCGCGGCCCACGGGCCATTTGCGGCCCTCGATACAATATTTTGTGGCCCGCGCCGGCAAAAGCTTCCTTATAGTTCGCTTTAGTGCTCCCAAGTAATCCGCTGCATCCCCGCCACTAAACGAGGGCTGCAGAGCCCCCAAATCACCTGGGGGGCAATACGCCAGCATTTCCTGAAAGGGGCAGAGCTTTCAGCTTGAGCTCTGCCCCTCCTGACATCAATCGCGGCGCATCGCCGCCTCTGCCCGCCACTCTCACTCTTCCTTCACAGAGAGGGGCGGGAAGAGGCGGCGATGCGTTGCGATTGACAATAGGAGGGGCAGAGCTGAAGCTGAAAGCTCTGCCCCTTCCAGGAAATGCCGGCAGATTGCCCCCGGGCGATTTAGGGGCTCTGCAGCCCTCGTTTTGCAGCGGGGATACTGCGAATTACTTGTAATGGGAGCACCGAAGCGAACTATAAGGTAAAATAGGCAAAATAGTTTGCTTCAGTGTGAATTCGATTTTGAAATAAAAATCAATGCGGGGGGGGGGAGCTGCTGATTGACTTTTTTTGTGAAATCCCTTATGCGGCCCAGCCTCATCCTGACTTTGCCTCCTGCGGCCCCCAGGTAAATTGAGTTTGAGACCCCTGTTCTAGAGAGAGCATGCGTTCATACAAAAAATCTCTTGTCAAACATTTGCTCAATGCAGCCAAGGCATGTATACCTCTCAAATGGAAATCTACTGACCCTCCATCGATCTCCCTTTGGTTCCAAAAGATAGAACAGATTGAAGAAAATGGAACAATTACGCCACTCCACCACAGAGGAGGTTGAAAAATATGTGATTATGTGGGCCCAATGGTTTGACTTCTTAGATAGCCAGGAATATCGAGACTTAATGATAGATAGGCAATCAAGGCCTCCCCTCAGTGTACATCTGTGTTTAGGCCCAACTGTTATCCCACCCTCCCAGGTATCATGAAATATATCAAACTTCATTATGGACCTAATCAATAGCTTTAATTTCCGATAATTTACATTCTCTATTAGGTTGCTTCTAATTAAGATTGTGTCTTCTATGGTCAAGCAGGTGTTATTTTCATTACAATGTGCACAGATGTGTTTTCTCTTATCTCTATTCATTTATATCTCATGATTGAACAACCACCAGCTCTTATGTGAATATATAATTGTGAACAGTTAAGATTTATAGTATAGTACTTTTTATCATTCTTTTTATTATGGGACGCTTTGTCTCTGTTTTCAGTACTATCTTCTGTATTACCTTTGTCCCTTAAGTGTGAAGTCTGTTCTTATCAGAAGATATGTATGTACACAAAATTGTCATGCTCTTGATTATATGTTGAACATACCTGACCATGTATATATACTGTATATATGTGGTTGTTGCACATCGTCCAATAAAATATAATTGTTTGAAAAAAAGTAGGTACAGTAAAGCATACAGGCAATTAAAAGTATGCTGTCCTGTACCTGGTAGCATGTGTGTTTAGAGGTAACGCACTGCAGTAGTGCTTTACCATAACAGACAACATGTTACCATGCAACGCTAATGTCGTACTGTGAGTGTCGCATAGACTTCTTATTGCAGTGTGAAGCTGCGTTATAAGACTTTATAACACGGCTCTGCAACATCCCACTGTGAACCTAGCCTCAATTTTTCCAGTAAAAAAAAAAAAAAAAAACATCAAAAACAAGTAAAACCATGTAGCAATACTGATTTCTCTCCTTTTAGGAAATTGCATTGTTGGAGGGCCAGAGAAGAAATGCCACAGTAGTCTGTATGCTTGAAACTGAACTATTGGTGATTGACAAAAAAGATTTCTTTGCAAATAAACTGGATGAAGAACTGAAGAACGAGTTACAGTACCGCATTGACTACTTCAGGTGATTACAATAGACAGACTATACTATTGATTTTTCCAAGCCCTGCTCAGTTTTCTATCGCCATTACACACTTTGCAGAACAGGGAGGGTTACTACCATTGCTAGTACACATTACACTTTGCACTAGAGGTTGCACTAGAAGGTTCCCCCCCTCCCTAAGGGCCACTGTATCTTCTGATGATTATTTCTCCACATATACATCCAATCCAAATCTGGACTTGACCCTTCTACATCTTCAATATTTGTATTTATCATTCAAAAAGCAGTGATACAGCAACAAAAAAGCACCGGGCCAATGCCCTTTATCAAGTCCAGATTTGGATTGGATGTGTATGGACAGTACTGTATCGGAGGCTTGATGAATCTCCTGCCTTTATCTTAGACTCCCCGTGGAATATTTACCAGAGCCTGGGGCCTGCAGACACTTGCTTGTGTTATTTCTCCACATAATCACTTCGTTTATTTAAACATTCATCATATCTTTTTCAAGGCTTTCCTTTTTTTTGTAGTAGCGTCACACTCCTCACTTATGAGTTGGAGGGATGGGGGGTTTAAAGGAAACGACATGTGACATGATAAAAAAAGAGACGTGTATGTACAGTGTCAAGCACACAAATAAATATGCTGTGATGCTCTTCTTCTTTCTCTTCCTGAAATAGTTAATATTATACTATGTATCTGACAGTCAGTGGCGTAGCTAAGGAGCTATGGTCCCCAGTGCAAGTTTTACAGTGGGGCCCCCTCAAGCACTCTACACATAACAATTGATACAGTGCACCATATCCTGCAAAGGACAACTACAGTGTCAGAACTGCAAAAAGGTGATGGGGAACAGTTTGTTAATGATTACTACTATTCAACGCATCTGTACAAGAGTTTATTACCAGCACAGGACAAATAAAGAGCTAATACTGCAGTTGAGGGAGGGCCCCTTGGGGCCCCTCTTGCCCAAGGGCCCCAATGCGGTCGCTACCTCTGCAACCTCTATTGCTTCACCACTGCTGACAGTTTTTCTTCAGTCTGGACCCAGATGGACTACTGGTAAGGAATTACAGCCACAAAATACTTTGCTCTAGGAAGCCACTTCTCTGCCAGGAGAGGGCCGATATAAAAAAAAAGTAGTCCCACCCTCACGCACTTGACCAGTGTAATGTCTGATCGTGCTGCCTGGAAGCTGCCTTCCGCACTGAGTAGCACGCATGCTCAGTGGGTACTTTAATATAATCCCCCCCCCCCAAATATCTTCGCAGTCGAACCTCCTACACTCCCCAAATTTTCAAAGTAGGGAGAGGGACCCTACCTCTGTGCCAAATTTCAGCCTCCGAGCCCTGCTGGTTCCCGAGAAAGATTACAAAAAGCTATCTTGTGAATCAGCGGGGTTCGGGGGCTGCAATTTGGCACAGATGTAGTTTGTGTGGTCACCTCTCTACCCTGAAAATTTGGGAAGTGTAGGAGGTTCAGCTGCAGATACAGTGGGATGCAAAAGTTTGGGCAACCTTGTTAATCGGCATGATTTTCCTGTATACATCGTTGGTTGTTACGATAAAAAATGTCAGTTTAATATATCATATAGGAGACACACACAGTGATATTTGAGAAGTGAATGAAGTTTATTGGATTTACAGAAAGTGTGCAATAATTGTTTAAACAAAATTAGGCAGGTGCATAAATTTGGGCACTGCAAAAAAGAAATGAAATCAATATTTAGTAGTTCTTCCTTTTGAAGAAATTACAGCCTCTAAACGCTTCCTGTAGGTTCCAATGAGAGTCTGGATTCTGGTTGAAGGTATTTTGGACAATTCCTCTTTACAAAACACCTCTAGTTCATTCAGGTTTGATAGCTTCCGAGCATGGACAGCTCTTGTTTAACTCACACCATACATTTTCAATTATATTCAGGTCTGGGAACTAAGATGTCCATTCCAGAACGTTGTACTTGTTCCTCTGCGTGAAGGCCTTAGTCGATTTTGAGCAGTGTTTAGGGTCGTTGTCTTGTTGAAAAATCCAGCCCCAGCGCACCTTCAGCTTTGCCACTGATTCCTGGACATTGCTCTCCAGAATCTGCTGATACTGAGTGGAGTACATGCGTCCCTCTACTTTGACAAGATTCCCAGTCCCTGCACTGGCCACACAGCCCCACAGCATGATGGAACCACTACCATATTTTACTGTAGGTAGCAGGTGCTTTTCATGGAACGCTATGTTCTTTTTCCTGCATGCATAAAGCCCCTTGTTATGCCCAAATAACTCAATTTTAGTTTCATCAGTCCACAGCACCTTATTCCAAAATGAAGCTGGCTTGTCCAAACATTCTTTAGCATACCTCAAGTAGCTCTGTTTGTTCTGTGGGCGGAAAAGGCTTCCTCCGCATACAGCATCTCCTTGTGTAAAGTGCACCAAATGGTTGAACAATGCACAGTGACTCCATCTGCAGCAATACGATGTTGTAGATCTTTGGTGCTGGTCTGTGGGTTGACTCTGACTGTTCTCACCATTCGTCGCTTCTGTCTATCCGAGATTTTTCTTGGTCTGCCGCTTCGAGCCTTAACTTGAGCTGAGCCTGCGGTCTTCCATTTCCTCAAAATGTTCCTAGCTGTGGAAACAAGACAGCTGAAATCTCTGAGACAGCTTTCTGTATCCTTCCCCTAAACCATGATGGTGAACAATTTTTGTCTTTAGGTCATTTAAGAGTTGTTTTGAGACCCCCATGTTGATACTCTTCAGAAAATATTAAAAGAGGAGGGAAACCTAAAATTGACCCCCTTAAATACTCTTTCTCATAATTGGATTCCCCTGTGTATGTAGGTCAAGGGTCACTGAGCTTACCAAGCCAATTTGAGTTCCAATCATCCCCGCCATCAGGGGGGGACAGCCATCACAACAGTGACGGGCCCCATGCTCTAAGGGAGCTACAGGGGGGCCTGGGGCCCCCGGATTTCCGCATCGCTGTTTGAGAGAGCTGGGGTTGCTGCCTCTGTCCCCAGTCTCTCCAGCGAGCGTGGTGCACGGCAGAGAAAAGAGAGAGTCCCTCCTCTCATCTCTGACACTGAGGGGCGGAGCTGAGAGGAGACCAGCCGAGGTTTGAGCCAGGAGGAGGAAGAAGTTAGAAGACGGGCAGCACTTGATCAGGGTCCAATAGTTAGTTCTAAAGGTTTTGGAATCAATAAAATGCCCAAATTTATGCACCTGCCGTAATTTTATTTAGACAATTATTGCACACTTTCTGTAAATCCAATAAACTTCATTTTACTTCTCAAATATCACTGTGTGTATCTCTATATCTAACTGACATTTTTTATCGTAATAACCAATAATTTATATTTGAAAATCATGATTATTAACAAGGTTGCCCAAACTTTCGCATCCCACTGTATATTTGGGGTGTTTAGCGTGGCAGTATAATTGAACAGGAAATGTGGCAGCACAGGCTCCCACTGCGCTGGCGCGGCAGCATAAATTTACAGGCTGCATGATCAGACACAACACCGGCTCCAGACTCCCATTTCAACCAGATTTTGTTCTGATTAGATAACAAAGCTTGCAGCATCAAACCTGTCTGAAGCCTTTTGGCAAATTAACCTGCTCCTTGCCTGAATCCAAAATGCAGGTATCTGCCATCTGCTGTGACGTGAGCCAGGCAACTGATCATTGTGTCATAACAGTTACTGGCGTTGTGCAGCCATGTGTGACAAGCTCTGCAGGGAGGCAAGACATTAACCTGGCAGATACAAGTTAAATTACACAGAAAGAATACCTTGTGTGGCAGATAAAATCAAATGGCTGTTACTTTCTGGATGATACTCATACAAAGCATAACATAATGCTGCTTCCATCACAGACATTTTTCATTTTAGATCTCTAGATATCATTTCTCATTGGCCTCCTGAGCACATCAAAAGCATTTCTGAAAATTGCCAAACTAGAGAATTTGACTATAACCGACTCATCATGCAGGATACAAGTAAAAGTAACAGCATTGCATTCATAACTGAGGTAAGCATGAGCTCATTAATGTCATTTGATCAGGGCCGACCCTAGACTTTTTGCCGCCTGAGGCAACCTTGGAAAAAATTGCCACCCCTCCCCAAGTCGTGGGTGGGGGGCCGCCCGAACTGGAGGGGGTAGCAGGCAGGAAGGGGGTATTGGGCAAAGCGGCGGGAAGGGGGGTCGGACCCCCCCTCCTTCGCCTGGGTCCCCCGATCTGCGCTCCCCCTCCAGCTTTAAAAAGTTAAGTAGCAGCCGCTACTAGTAAGAGGCAACGGGCAGGGATGACTCACCTCTTCCGCGTTTCAGAACTCGCTTGGGTTATATAATCACCCAGTGAGTTCTTTACACGGTATATAGTTACCTTTTGCATGCCTCCGGGAAGTGATACTTTACGGCAGACATGAGCGTTAGCTTAGACCTGCAAAAAGCAGGTCTAAAGCAGCTAACGCACATTGTCGCCGCAGCATTTGGGGGTCTCCCTTAATAAGGAGACCCCCAGAGCTCCCTGTCGGGTCGCCGCACACTTTAGAAGCCCCCCACGTAGCTCTGCCCGGCACCCCTATCATACATACCGCCGCCGATCACCCGACGCCTCTCGCCGCAAATTCAGTTTATCAGTGTATCTAACACTGTAATTACTGTCCGCATAGGAGCCCGGGCAAAGCATCTTTGAATCTGCAGCCGGGGCTCCCCATTGGTCCGCTGTCTGAGCCATTTTATTGGTTCAGACAGTTAGATACACTGTAATTATGCGACGGAATTTACGGCGAGAGGCGTCGGGTGATCAGCGGCGGTATTTATGATAGGGGTGCCTGGCAGAGCTACGTGGGGGGCTTCTAAAGTGTGCGGCGACCCGACAGGGAGTTCTGGGGGTCGCCTTATTAAAGGAGACCCCCAGATGTTCGGCGGGTTAGTGCGCATGTGTGGAGAGCGAGGCCGTGGTGCTGATGGACAGCACCACAGCGTAAACCTCACTCCCCATCACCCGGTAATAGGGAGCATTGCTCAGGCTTTCGCCTGAGTAATGCTCCCTAACGATTGGCCATCGCGCGAAGGATATGGGCAATAGGATATGCCGGTAATCCTCGCACAATGGCAAGGTGATAAGTAGCTCGCATCTGCAAGCTACTTATCACCTTGAATAGGATATGGCCCTAAATGTTATTTGTAACATCCATACCAATTTTTTTTCATTTGTATTATTTCTTTCTAAACTACCATGAAAAATTATTTTACAATAAAAAATGGCACCCACTGTGCACTGTTTTATTAGAGAAGCTCATCATTTACAACAGAAAAAATACGGATACGGCAAGACCTTCCAAACTGTGGTATCCTTTTATTAATGTAGTTGTGGTTTTGTACTGAGATTCACACTGCTGTGATAAATTGAACAGTCAGATTTGAAATATATTCACAATAGCAATCAGTCCTTTCTTATTTTTGTATTTTTCTTCCCAGGGCGTATGTGAAGTATTTAGGTTTGTGGATTTGTCAAACTGCCCATCTTACTACAAGTGGCTTAATGTTTCCATGCCTATAGAGCAGACTCCACTTCTACAAGAAGCACGTATGTACATCACCAATTATTATTCTGCACATACACTACGTTAGACAAGGCTGGGAGGGGCTGACTGCCAGAGCTGGGACAAGGTCCTCCAGCACCCAAGGATGAGACACCAACGTGTGCCCCCCATCCATCCCTCCCACCCCAGCCGTCATACACTGGTTGCTATTAGACTAAGAGGTGCCCCATGGCCCCCAACACCTTATTCTGTAGGTATCTGCCTTGCAGTCACTGCCATGTATACCCTTTTCTTATTTCTCTCTGCTTCAAACACAATGGCAGAATGATAGCTGAGTGAGTTGTACACCCCCTCCTACACAGCGCCCTGAGGCTGGAGTCTCTCTTGCCTCTGCCTCGGCAGGCCCTGCTGACTGCCATACATTTTTTAAAAATGTATTTAACATTCACTGTCACCATGCCATTGTTTGGTGAGGCTTATTGTAATGCATTTAGACCAGTCATTAATGGACTGACTGCCACTGATTTGTACATTTATGTCATGTCCACTGACAATATAAATTTGCTATGTGTAACTTATTAGGCTGCATTGACACTATGAGCTTTGAGTAAAGCTTGTGTTACAATGCATGCTTCATGTCTTAGCCTGGTCTCTTGCTATGGAATGTGCATGTTTTTGTACATTATCTAAAAAAATCACTGGTATACACCATGTTAGGGTAATGTAATCCATTACAACACAGAGACGTTAACGTGCCCAAACAGTTATATGGGCAATGTGTTTGCATGCGCAATGGCATTGTGTGCGCAATGCAACACACATGGTGTGAGCAACGCATGTACACTATATCAGACCACACAAGGAAAGACTGACTGATACAGACATTTATAGATTGTTTCAGTGTCCACTTTCACTACCTTATTGCTGTTTGGAGCTTATTATACTGCATGAGCAGTCCAAAGGGACTGACAGACAAAGTTTTATAGATTTATCAATTGTTCATTGCAACCATGTTGTTGTCATGTGGGCCTATTACACACTATTTCAAGCTGGCAGTGAGGGACTGATGCTACAGATCTGTATAATTTATTTAACATCCACCATTAAATCATGTTAGACCAGCCAGGTGAAACTGCATAGTCTTTTCTAAATCTGCTGTCAATACTGATTTTTATTAAATCTCTGTGGGGCTTATTTCACTTTATTCCTACTGTATTAAACTAGGCACAGAGTGAGGCTGCTATATTTGCTGAGTTAACAAAGACAACTTGTCATTGCAAATATAAAAATACACTGCTCTAGCAGTTGTTGTTATTATAATAATTCAACCTACACTTAAGTGTGCTTAAAATAATTTAATGTTCTATTTTAATATTTTAGTTTTGTTATGCTACTGAACTCCTACTGAGGAGCTTCAGAGTATCAGGAACTCATCCATCATAACAATATAATAATGGGAGAGCTCATAGGTATATACAAATGTAGAAAAACGGCTTTATTGTGACACCAATACCTCGGACAGAACTCATCCCCTACTGCTAGAAAGATAAGATTCAATATTTGCTTGTATGAGGCACATTTACTTCTTTGATAACTAATATAGGGGAGCCCTTGAGAAAATGGTCAAAGTTACACCTTACACCGTAGATGAGAGAGGCGCCTTATTTGTGGCTACAAGCACTATTAGGCGCTGCTATTTGGCCTGAGGAAGTGGGTATGCACCCACGAAACGCATTGCCAGTGCAATAAAATTCTATTAATACGTGAATTTGTCTTCATTGAGGTAAGCCACCTCACTTTTTTCATTGTATTTGTTTTTAACGTATTTTATCTGCTCTGGGCGCCTCTTCCCCCTTAACCATGAATGAGATAAATGCGGGCCGCATTCCTCTAGCGGCCCACATGCCTCTCTTCTCCTCCTGCCCTGCAGAGTTGTGAGCTTTGCGTTATGATAGGTTTAACTCACTCAATCGCATCTTCCAGCAGTGATCTCCATGGCCACATCGGTGACACCGCTGTGGCCATGGGGTGCTGGCTTGAGGTGGGATACAAACCCCACAATGGCTCAAATCCCACAACAACGGCAACAGCTTTACCAATATGCTATCCAGCATAAAGCTTTACCTGTATGTACTTTAAAGAGGAACTCCAGTGAAAATAATGTAGTAAAAAAAGTGCTTCATTTTTTACCATAATTATGTATAAATGATTTAGTCAGTGTTTGCTCATTGTAAAATCTTTCCTCTCCCAGATTCACATTCTGACATTTATTACATGGTGACATTGTTACTGTGGGCAGGTTATTTAGCTGTTTCTAGCTGCTCTGTCTGTTACAGACAGCTAATAACAGCTATTTCCTGTCTCTGAACATTGTTACATTGTGGCAGTTTGCCAGCAGTACCGCGGTATTCAGAGCCTCTTGTGGGAGGGGTTTCAGCACAAAATCAGTCACACAGCGCCCCCTGATGGTCTGTTTGTGAAAATCATTGTCTTTCTCATGTAAAATGGGGTATCAGCTACTGATTGGGAAAAAGTTCAATTCTTGGTTGGAGTTTCTCTTTAAGCGCTATCCAGCGGTGACACCTCTGTGACCATGGTGGTACTGGCTTGAGTTGGGATTCGAACCCTGGTCAAAGGCTCAAATCCCACATCAAGGGCAACAGCCTTTCCCAGTACTCTAACAAGCTGTTGTTTTTCATTTGAGACATGTAGTATCATGGTGCACCTTGGCAGCCTTAGATGAACTAAGATAGGAAAACTATAGATGTTCCAGGTGCACTTCCGTATTTTAATTAGGGAAAAAGAGCTTAGTGTGAATGATAAGGATTTTCTTCACACTGTGACCTTTACAGGATGCATATAGAATAGATATTATGTAACGTTTGGTCTCAGAGACAATGCCTCTATGATGACTTCCTTCCTATTTACTCCATCAATTCCTCAAAGTCTAGAGAGATATATAGTGGCACCATGGATGGGAAATGAACTTTTCCAGATGGGACATTTGGTGGATGGGAACCTTGGCAGCGACTGCCTTTTAAGGCTTTACAAAATCTATATAAGCTGCCATATAGTGCCTTTTTAATTTTTAACTATCCCCAGATCCAATACTTTGCTATTAAACAGTGTAAAACTTTACTTTTTAATAAACCAAATACTGTACTGTAGATTTGATTTGTTAAGCAGAGAAGGGTCTACTCACAAAGGCCCTATTTCAGATATCTAACAAAATTCTAGTTACCCCCTTGGGTGATCCCGATTCCAAAAATGAGTATATGTTGAAAAGGGAACAGACTTTAGGAAGGGCACACAATCTGTTTTTGACTTGGCGCACAATCTGGCTGCTCAAAAGTGCTTCCTGTGTATACAACTTAAGGAGAATCAGTACACAATTGTTTATACAGGGTTTTTTTACACAGGAGTATTTACATCCAAGCTACCCGTAAGTATTAAATATTGTATATGTTGGAAACATAAAAAAGAAATAATGGCATCCTTATGTCCTTATTCCATATATTTTGAACATGTCTCTTGTGTGTGTGTGTTTGGGGGGGGGGGGGGGGCAGTGAGAGACAGATTTATAAACTGTATCTTGGGGGTAATGTCTCCTTCAACACATATGGACTTGCATAAGCGTGTATGTGAGATCCTAGTCAAGGAGCTTGTAACTCCTTAATTAGGTACTCAAATAAAAAATCTAAAAAATATTTTTCTAGAACATTCATAACAAAAGAAGCCTTTAGATAGGTCTAGACTAGAAGAAGAGGCACTGTGGTGGGGAGGAGGACAGGGGAAAATTAGCTACTGAAGTAACTGTAGTACAGCAAAGCTGCAGAAGAGCTTCATGGCTTGCAAGGACCTTGCCATTCTTGCCATTTCTCACATGCGGTTTTCGCCATACCTTTTATGTGCAGCATTTCTAAGATTTACAAAAGTGAATTGACCAGTTTAGTTAACCAAAAAGGAAAATACAAAGAACTAAACCTGTACATGTTTTAGGAAGACCCCTCCAAGGAACTTCTATCTCTGCTCTTTTTATAAGACAAACATAAAAAGCATATCCTATAAAATTTGGCATTTTTGGTAACCAGATGCTGATGATTTTAGGGAGTAAAGCAACATACATGGAGTAGATTTCTTAATTTAAGACAATTTAAGACAAAACAATGTGTTGTGAAGGATCTCTAAACAGCCATTGGCAAAGGTGCCTTCTGGTGTCTGCCAGTTGTCGTCTCCTCTCCTTTCTTCATAGAACAGACAGTGCTGCCCAACTGTAGTACAGAAAATATTGCTAACAGTCATCACCAAATATTGAGTTTGTGCGAGCCGTTACTTTCAGTTTCTATTGGTGGGTTGCTGCTGCTTGAACTGCACCTTGATGTTCATACTGCAGAGGGCAGGCAAAGACTGAATCTCTCTGATATGAATGTAGCCTAGAGCTATTAAAACCTGTACAAATCAGTCATTATTTTAGTGCCTAAAAAGATCCAGGAAAACATTTGTGCCAGGAGTTATTAGCCTTTAAGTGTAGTTTAAATGTAGTTCAAATTGGTTCTGGCATGTCATTCCTATACTTTATAGTATAAAAAGTACTTATAACTAGCCTCACTCCATCCTCAGATTCCTCACTGAATGCTGAAGTGCTGATAACAATGTGTACAGGGAGACTATGTAGAAATACAATTTGGGAAGGGAAGAAGGAATATTTCAAGGATCATCACACACTGTGAATAATATGGGAATGCATAAGGGCACTTTAATAATAAAAAAAATTATTACTTATTCAAATTATTCTAACTATAAGAAATACACACAACATTTTCTGCCTTTTATTAGGGTTTAATTGGGTATTAAAGGATACCCGAAGTGACATGTGGCATGATGAGATAGACATGTGTTTGTACAGTGCCTAGCACACAAATAACTATGCTGCGTTCCTTTTTTTTATTTCTCTGCCTGAAATAGGTAAATATCAGGTATGTAAGTGGCTGACTCAGTCCTGACTCAGACAGGAAGTGACTACAGTGTGACCCTCACTGATAAGAAATTCCCCTTTTTTACCCCTTTTCTTGCTCTCAGAAGCCATTTTCTGCTAGAAAAGTGTTTTATAGTTGGAAGTTCTTATCAGTGAGGGTCACACTGTAGTCACTTCCTGTCTGAGTCAGGACTGAGTCAGCCACTTGCATACCTGATATTTAACTCTTTCAAGCAGAGAAAGAAAAAAAGGAACACAGCATAGTTATTTGTGTGCTAGGCACTGTACTTACACATGTCTATCTCATTATGTCACATGTCACTTCGGGTATCCTTTAAATCCATTAAAAAGTTTAATTATAATTTAATTATGAACACATTAATAATCATGAATTTGTATCTAAGTCATAACATTGATCCCCTGGATCAACTATTATAAATCACTGAACAAATTTAGGCATAGCCCCATAAACATCAATAGGTAGATGGGACAACTCAAACCATAATTTCGAAGATCAGAGCCCATTGCATAAAGGTGCCTATTAACGGTACAATTTATTCATCAGATGCAATGTTTTGATGCATTTTTTATGATCTAAAGTAATATTAAAGTAATTGTCAATTTTTTATAATTGATCCATTGGGGCATTTTCTTTCTTTCGATTAGATCGTAAAATCTGAATTTTCGGATTGATTACATTTTCTGTTCCAATTGACCATAGAATCATTTCACATTGATTTTCACCATACACTGTGCAGTTTTCTGTACAATTTGATCGCAAAAAATGTGTTAAAAGATTGCATCTGATGAAAAAATTGTACTGTAAAGGGGCACATTTATACATACCCAAAGTCAACATATCTGCCCAACCAAAAACAATACTACCCCCAATAAAATGAAACGCGCGACATAAAGGGAGGGGGGGGGGTGAGGTGCCAGGCAAGCTACTGTCAATCAAATGCTCACAGAAGATCTGATAGAGCTATTTAAAACCAGGTAAAATCTGATTGGGCAATACACAAATCCTGCCAGAATTAAATTACCAATCCCTTTAGAAAGTAGAAACTCCTCAAGGTAGCAACAGCAGGAACTTTGCACAGCAACCACAGCATCTGAAAAAAAATAATAGAAAACAGCAGAAATAGATCTTCTCACAAACCTCAGATTGAAACTTTCTGCCTATACCCAATTATCCAGCACATGTATTTCATGCCAGCATTTTATTACTGACTATAAGATCTATTTTGAGGCCCTCATCATTCCCATGTGAGACTCAGAGCAATAATGCGTCTCCCCTTACATACTATCAGTAAAGGCACAGAGTAACAGCTTTTACTGAACACATGGAGGGGTTAAAGTCCACAATCTTAAACTGAGGCTAAACTCAATAAGTATAATATTATTATAAAACAATAGGGTTCCATTTCAAGGTGTACCTAACATACAATTTTATGAACTTTACATAATAACATATAGTGCCAAGCCTACTTAGAACTTGTCTGATCATAAGTCCCTCCCATAAATCTCCAAGCATAATAAGGCAGAGACCACCTTAAATCTATAGACCTAGTTAGGCATAGCCCATTTAATCCATAAACATAATTAGGCATAGTCTGGAGGGGATGCTGCCTACCTAAAGGAAGGGAGGGGGCACTGTCAATGAAAAGGGGCTCACTGCCTGCCTAGTGGTGCTAAATAAATAATCCATCATTGAGCAAGGAAAGTACTTTTCAATGGGTTATTACCATATCCCAACTAAATCACTTGAGCATATTGGGGGGTAATCATAAAAACAGAAAGACCATCTTGCAAAAATAAACAAGATTGTGTTAGAAGAATGCATCCAACAATACTTCACGTGGCTTAATATGCAGACAAAGTTTTCCAACAAAGAAATAAATCAACGGTGCAACAACAGCACCAGTCCATTTCATGTTCCCTTGAACCCTTCTTCAAGCATAATTGGATATATAGATGGAACGGTAAATATTCTCACTGGTCACAGATGGTAAAGGCCATCCAGAGTATAGCATGTGCAAAAGCCTAGTCAATTCGAAAGCAACCTGACACTGCACACATCTAACAAAATTGCATGCCTTTTCCTGTTTCTCTACTAAAACTACTGTAAGTCAATGGGATCATTTGTGGGGTAAAAAAAACTCACAGCATAATTTTGCACATTGTGTGCGTTTTCTCATTGACAATCAATAGGTACTGTAGCAAAGCATACTGCATTGTAACGCCTATGAACATACACAGCGTCTGGAAATTTGCATGTGAAAAAAATATTTAAATATTCAGCACAGACAAGTGTGAACCCATCCTGAAAATAAGTAGGGATTTCTTGATGACTGAAGTGCCCCTTAATATATTGCATCTGTCATAAGCTATGCTCAAAATAATAGATGTGCTTGATTTTGTTGTGCTGTGCCTGACCAGTATAAAGCCTTGTACACACTCTAGAGAGTTCTTGGCTGAGGCCTCCCCGATGTACAGCGTCTGCGATGCTTTGCTGAGTGATTCAGAGTGCCAGATTGGCTCATCCGAGCGTACACGGTTCTCCTCCCTACCCCTAACACTTGATGCCACTCCATCGTCTGCTGTGCTGTCAACCCTCCTTCCATAAATAGGCTTGGCTAGCCTATTGGCCCTGATGCATCTGTACAGCATTCAGCCCTGAACTGTGGCCTAAGGGGTTGAGTCTCTGTCTCTGCAAAGAACATTTCCCATGCTTGTGTACACAATTTCACAGTCCATACCTAAAAGATTATTAGCACGGGACAGACAAATGAGTGAGAAAGAATAGAATGCTTCTTATCATGGTATATGGTTTTCTTTTTAGCCTCTCATTGTGTCTCCCACTGACACTGCGGAATATCTGCTCCAAGCTAGTAGCATGTAAATTTGTGTCTTTGTACCTCTACTTAGGCTGCTTATTTGAAGTACAGTGTTTTATATGTCATTGTATTCACTGTCTGTATAAACAGAACACACAAGCCAAAAACACGTCAAGAATGTGACACTTAATTCACGCCCACTGCTGGAGACAATTTATGAGAAGCCGTCTTCTCAACAGGCACATTCCAGTGACAGTGGCAATAAGCCGTGTGCTCAGAAGGTGGCAAATCTGAAAGAGGCTGCAACATTTTATGTTCAGAGCAGGTAAGAAGAACTTCTCAAAGTAGTGGCAGATTGCAATTCTGTCATATGACGCACAATCTGATCAACCTATAATGTTGAAATATCTCTGCTGCCCGCTTAATACCAAAAAGGACACAAAGTGCTCTATATTTACTGCAGTGTGCTAGAAGTCCATATGAAAATGGAGCTGAATGAAAATAGGCAGCCTTCAGGAGCTCAAAAAGGTAGATGGATCGGCACCACCAAGGTATAATCAAAGCTCTTTTATTGAATACAGCAGTGACAGATGCTGTTTCGGGCTAGCAAGCCCTTTCTCAAACTGCTCACCAGTGAAAAAATACAATCACCATATATAGGCACCCACTCCATGGGTGGGGACACAGACGGACCTGATGGGGAACTTTAAACTACATGCATCATAAGCATAACTCACCATGAGCGATACGCACGCCAGGATCGCACCTCACTGTGCGCCGTCTCACCGCCACAGGCCAATCAGAGCGGTAGAAAGCCGCCGGCAAATCACAAGCGGCTTTCTACCGCTCTGATTGGCCTACGGCGGTGAGACGGTGCACAGTGAGGTGCGATCCTGGCGTGCGTATCGCTCATGGTGAGTTATGCTTATGATGCATGTCGTTTAAAGTTCCCCATCAGGTCCGTCTGTGTCCCCACCCATTGAGTGGGTGCCTATATATGGTGGTTGTATTTTTTCACTGGTGAGCAGTTTGAGAAAGGGTTGTATTTTTTCACTGGTGAGCAGTTTGAGAAAGGGCTTGCTAGCCCGAAACAGCGTCTGTCACTGCTGTATTCAATAAAAGAGCTTTGATTATACCTTGGTGGTGCCGATCCATCTACCTTTTTGACTACAGTGGTCCCAAGAGACACTGGGACGGGATCGAGGCACACCTCCTTATGCTAAGGTGCTCCTCACTTCACCTACTTTGGCCTTCAGGAGCTCAAACTAAAAGAAAAATAATATTAAAATGAATCTGAAATAAAGGGAATGTGAAGGCGAATCAGGAAAAAAGGGCGCAGGAGCCCTTACAGAAAAAATGGTGCCGCCATAGTCACCTATTATAAAAGCTGCGATTTGCAGCAAAGAAGGGACATTTGGGTGCCCCTGGTCACCCAAATGTACTTTCTTTGCCGCAAATCACAGCTCTGCGGCAAGGAGGGTGGGGTGGGGGTAGGGGGGTGGAGTTAAGGTTTAGGTTAGGCGCCACGGGGGGGGGGGGGGGGTCGGTCTTAAGGTTAGTCGCCACCAGGGGAGGTTTTAGGGTAAGGCACCGCCAGGGGGTTCTTATAGTTAGTTACCACCAGAGGGAGTTTTAGGGTTAGGCATCACCTGGGGGGGGGGTCTTAGGGCTAGGCAACATGGGGGGGGGGGTCTTAGGGTTAGGCATCAGTAGAGGGAGGGTTCTGTGTGAGAGTAGGGTTAAGTTTAGACTTAGTAAAATATCGGTAAACATTACCGATATTTTACTATTGCAATCTAGCACTAGAATATCACTAATTTAGCTATTTATTTCCAGTGGCAATCCCCTGCGCCCTTTCTTCAAAGCGCTTTTTTTCACATGCAAGTGAAGGTAGCTATATTTTTCACTATCTTCTAAAAGTTCTGGTTTCTTGGTTGGTGTTCTGATATTTTGCATTGAATAATTGCCTTACCCAGGACATGTATGCAGGCAAGACTCATGATATTTAGGCAATAACCATTTTTTAAAGGAATCTGCTCTCAGTTCTGGTGTTCCTAGAAGCAATTCTAGGCTTGATACATTAAAAGCCTTTAATACTGATGTGCGCAGAAAGCACACAGCATTTTTACCAGTACTTACGCCAACAGAGTATCACGTATTTCACAATCAGTGCAAGCCATGGTAAATGAGTAATGCAAGCATTGGTATGGTAATGCATGTTACGCTACTTGCATAACATGCTTTACCATCGCTGCGTGTTACCCACGTACCACGGGTACTGTTAAAATTGCTATGTGCTATCTGCACACATCCATATTGCCGACTTTTAGTGCATCAAGCCCTCTGTGTCACGATTGACACAAGGGGCCTGATACACAAAACTGTGGTAATACTGCTGTGCACAGACAGCACACAGCAACTATACCCTTACTTCCAACAGCAAGTACCACGAGTTACACTAATATCACAACCTGCGGTACTCAAGTAACGTGACCATGTTACGGTACAACACCTTACTAACGAGCGTTAACACTAGTAACGTTCATTACCATAGCAATGGTCACTTTACTTGAGTACCGCAGATCACACTACCATACACTATACAAGTTTTCTCAGACCAAACTATTTTTTATTTATTTATTTTTCAATTTTAAGTTGTTAAAAAATTGTTACATTTGAAAAAATCTGACCAATGTATCACACACCAGTGTTCATTTTTTTCCAAATTATGAAAAAAAAATTGGAAACACCCGAAAAAAATGATTGGGTCTTTAACTCAAGAAGAGGGTACTAAATCAGAGGCGCCCCAATCATATCACCCAATGTGTCTGGATGTAAGCTTCATAGGAAACACCGCTGCTGCAGCTGGACAAATCCTCAATCCACATGCAGACAATAGTAGTATGCCACCACAGCGTTAGTAATCCAGGAATCAACACAAGTATGAATACTACTCCTCTCCAGAGGTCCCTCTTGGTCACAACCACAACCTGTATGCACACTCGCAGTGCGGGAAAGATCCGAGAGGGTACTCTCTGTAGAATTATAAAATATATCTGCTTTATTTAATAATAAGATTTATCCAACAACATAAGGGTGCACTCACATACACCTATAAATTGCCACCAGATCAACCATCAGGTTTAATCTGATCAGAGAGGGATCTATTGGCTGCCCACACACTGCACACAGATTTTAAATTGATTTCAGCATGAAATCAATTCAAAATTTGTGAAGCCACCACCTTCCTCTTCCAGGAAAGTGATATTACTACTGCAGATGATCGCCAGCCTTATAGAGTGATTCCATGACTTTGTATTTCCTGCTTTTAATAATTCTTATGTATGTGTGCACTATACTTTTTTGGTTATAAAATACTACCATACTAGTTTTAGGAAGCTAGTGAACATTAATATTTCAGTATTACGTTAATGTTATCTATATCTTCTGTGTAATATTATTCTGTTTTCTGCTCCAAACTAGTTTACAACACAATGAAACCTCTACATTTAAAAAATTGCATCATGACGAGAATCCAGCAGTTTATATGCGGATTGACTCACTTCATGAAAGAGACTTCTTGGTAAGGATTTTATGAAATGATGATGCAAAAACAGTACTATGTAAGAAATCATTAAACATAAAAATAAATCAAATATACACTACCTGAAAGACTGATTCTATCTTAAGAAGCCTAACAATGACATTCAGATTAAAGAGCAATCTTGAGGGGCCCACTTAGATCACAGCCCAACAACAATTAATACACAGAGAAGGATTGTAAGTAGTGATGGTCATGTCTAGGAGAACTCATAGAGAAGCATGTGATCCGTTTGATCGGGCGATAGATATGCAAGTCTCTAAACTGCTAATCATGATCTTGTGCTAAACCAGGATGTGATCACAGCAAATCAGAGCTTTGCAAATCTAACAGCTGATCAAACAAATCGCTTGCTTCCAGGGCCGGATTTGTACTTTTTACTGCCCTAGGCCCACCGTCACCAGCCGCCCCCTGACCAATAGCATCTCAACCAACCCCCCCATCTTACACACACATTTCCCCCTGTGTAGTATAGGTAGCACACAGTCCCCCTGTCTAGTATAAGTAGTCAGTCCTCCTCCCCAGAATAGGGAGTAACCAGCCCCCCCCCCCCTTTGTAGTATAGGTAATAGCCAGCCAACCCCAGTGTTGCATAGGTAATAGTCAACCCCCCCTGTAGTATACTGTAGGTAATAGCCATCCCCCTGCATTAGGTAGTATATAGGAAGCAGCCAGATCCCCAGCACCCCGTGTAGACTAGCTCTTAGCCACTCCCTTGTGTAGTATAGTTAGAAGCCAGCAAACCTAACGCCCCCTCCCTCCCAGTATAGCTAGTAGCCAATAGTCCCCCTAGTATAGGTTGTCAGACCACAGCAGGATAGACAAAAGTTTTTCCACCTGAGCTGAGGTGTCGCTCACCTCTCCAGGCTCAGAATCCGATGCAGGCTGCAGCGCTGATGGTCGTCGGATTGTGGGCAGCAACAGATTTCCTGCAGAGTTGCGAGCGGAAGGAGTATAGGCCGTAGCTTTTACCTCTGAGCTTTGCAATCAATCATCACTTCTGTCTGGAACCGAGTCCGCTACAACACCGAAGCTTCCTCTTCCCCTTAGCTGCCGCTGCTTGTCTCTCTACCCGGCATCTCTCACATGTGATTCGCCGATTGCATCACGTGTGAGAGATGTCTGGTGGAGGAGAGGCAAGCAGCGACAGCTAAGGGGAAGAGGAAGCTTCGGTGTTGTAGCGGAGTCGGTTCCAGCCAGAAGTGATGATTGATTGCAAAGCTCAGAGGTAAAAGCTACTGCCTATACTCCTTCCTCCTTCCGCTAACAACTCTGCAGGAAGTCTGTAGCTACCTACCGCAATGTGACAGCGGGAAAAGTGCAGGGCGGCTGCGGACCGAGTCATGAGGACTGCCTAAGTATCGGTGCCCGGCCTCTGCTTCCGCCCTAGGCCGTGGCTTAGGTGGCCTTGCCACAAATCCGGCCCTGCTTGCTTCTTCATGAGTACTCCTAGATAGAGTTGGGCCGAACGGTTCGCCGGCGAACGTGGTTCGCGCGAACTTAGGTGGTTCGCGTGCGGGTACCGCACGCGAACGTTTTGCGGAAGAAGTTCGGTTCGCCCCATAATGCACCTGAGGGTCAACTTTGACCCTCTACATCACAGTCAGCAGGCCCAGTGTAGCCAATTAGGCTACACTAGCCCCTGGAGCCCCACCCCCCTTATATAAGGCAGGCAGCGGCGGCCATTACGGCCACTCGTGTGCCTGCATTAGTGAGAGTAGGGCGAGCTGCTGCAGTCTCTCATATAGGGAAAGATTAGTTAGGCTTAACTTCTTCCTGGCTGCATACCTGTTCTGTTCAGTGAGCCCTCAGCCCACTGCATACCTGTACTGTGATCCTGCCACTGCATACCTGTTCAGTGATCCTGCCACTGCATACCTGTTCTGTGAACCCACCCACCACCACTGCATACCTGTTCAGTGATCCTGCCACTGCATACCTGTTCTGTGAACCCACCCACCACTGCATACCTGTTCAGTGATCCTGCTGCCACTGCATACCTGTTCTGTGAACCCACCCACCACTGCATACCTGTTCAGTGATCCTGCCACTGCATACTTGTTCTGTGAACCCACCCACCACCACTGCATACCTGTTCAGTGATCCTGCCACTGCATACCTGTTCTGTGAACCCACCCACCACTGCATACCTGTTCAGTGATCCTGCTGCCACTGCATACCTGTTCTGTGAACCCACCACTGCATACCTGTTCTGTGAACCCACCACTGCATACCTGTTCAGTGAACCCGCCACTGCATACCTGTTCTGTTCAGTGGACCCGCCACTGTATACCTGTTTAGTGAACCCGCCACTGCATACCTGTTCTGTTCAGTGGAGTTTGGTGTGTCAGTGTGAAGCAGTACCTTAATTACACTACCTGATTGATGTATACACATGCAATATGTTTTAAAGCACTTTAGGCCTGTCATTTAGCATTCAATGTGATTTCTGCCCTTAAAACGCTGCTTTTTGTCAAATCCAGATTTTTCCCGGGGACTTTTGGCGTGTATCCCACTCCGCCATGCCCCCCTCCAGGTGTTAGACCCCTTGAAACATCTTTTCCATCACTTTTGTGGCCAGCATAATTATTTTTTTTTTTCAAAGTTCGCATCCCCATTGAAGTCTATTGCGGTTCGCGAACTTTAACGCGAACCGAACCTTCCGCGGAAGTTCGCGAACCCGGTTCGCGAACCTAAAATCGGAGGTTCGGCCCAACTCTACTCCTAGACATGACCATCACTAATTACCGTACGTAGTTACTTAGTTATTTGGGTTGAAAAAAGACATACGGTATGTCCATCGAGTTCAACCAGAAAATAAGGTACAGCACTAGCCCCTGCACCCCACATATCCCAGATCCAGAGGAAGGTGAAAAACACTTAAAGCGAACCCGAGCCAAAGCTTGGGTTCAAAATCTAACACTTACCACTTAGAGAGGGAAGCTTCAGGATCCTAATGAGGCTTCCTTCAGTTGTTCCAAGCGCCCTGTTACAGAGCGCCCCCCCCTCTTCACATCCAGGCCGCGCTGCTCCTCTTTCTGCTTTAAGTGCACACACTTAATTTAAAGTGTTATTTGAAGTGTGGACATTGTTACAGTGGAGCGACAAGACACCATACTTCACTTTTTTTAGACAATGCATTGTCGCTAATCTTCCGGGGGGCGCACTCAGCGACGGGGGACCATGGAGTAGCGAGGGAAGGCTCATTAGGATCCTGAGGCTTTCCTCTCTTAAGGAAAGTATCTGATTTTGTGTACCCGAGCTTTGGCTTTTATATCCATATTATAGTGTAAAACCCTTATAGCATTTATTAAAGTACAACACTAGCCCCGGCACCCCACATATCCCAGATCCGGAGGAAGGCAAAAAACACTTACACACTCCAATGAGTTCTGGGTCACCATGAGCTTGCTGGTTAGTCTGTACCTCAGCATTTATTAAAACATGGTAAAAAAAATTTACATTGGAAATGAAGTTGAGAGCACACAGTTTGGCCACAGGCTCTCCCTTGTATGTCTGGTGCTTGGCTGGCTCAGGATCCCATCACATATTTTTTTCTGCTTTCCGTAGAGTTGAATGTATCAGCGCCATAGAAATGTTTATAGCTGTAGCCAGCCACTGCACATGGCTAAAGGTGTTTAGTCCTAATGCACCATGCCACAATGGAGGTAATACTCATGCTGGTTTTCATTCATTGGAGTGTAGTAAGCTGTGGTAAGCTGTGGTACCTGCTGGTAATTTGCGCACAGGGTACTGGAGCTTTCTGCAATGTCTTTGCATTGAGCAAGGAATTTTAGACTACTATTGCAGAAACCATCAATGTTATATTTTCAATGGGTAAATGGCTCTACCATGCATGCAAAGGTAAAGCAAATTGTAAGCAGCATGGAAGTTGACCAAATAAATGCACTTCCTACCATTTTTGGCTTAATCCCAAGAATTTTCTGGACCACTGAGCCCAGCGGACCAGAAACAGAAGATGAAGCCCTGCATTGGTGGCAATGGGAGAATGAAACGTTTCTTCACACTAGTTAAGAAATGGACCGTTCGGTGGGCTAATCCACTGGTTGTGGTAGTCTGGCGGGGATGTGGGAACGCTCCACTGGGAGTGGGGGTCTGGGGGGAATTGTGCAGCTGAGCGAGCGAGCAGGCTGGGGAGGGAGGGTTTCTTACCAGGCTTCCACTTTCTTCCCCTCTTGCTTCCCATGTCACGTCATGTGACTACTAAACTTCCTCCTTCCGGGTTGAAGGAAGAAGTGTGGTAGTCATGTGACGTGACGTGAGACGCAAAGGGGAAGACAGAAGCCTGGTAAGTTAACCCTTCCTCACCCGCCCGCTCAGGTGCACGGATTGAAGTGAAAATGGATCCAATTGACCGGTGATCAGATCCGTTTTCACAGATCCTTTAGCCAGTGTGAACAAAGTCTTAAGGATACGGTGAAGTGGAAACCGGATCCACATTACCGGATCCATTTGGCTTTAAA
The DNA here is from genome assembly GCF_040937935.1 of Hyperolius riggenbachi. Classification (NCBI taxonomy): domain Eukaryota; kingdom Metazoa; phylum Chordata; class Amphibia; order Anura; family Hyperoliidae; genus Hyperolius; species Hyperolius riggenbachi. Next base: position 204,725,500 of record NC_090652.1, read on the forward strand.
ATCCAATGTGAACCGGGCCCAACACAGCTTTCCTGAGAGGTTATACCAACTATAAGGCTAGGGGCCTACTGGCAGCGCAGCACAGCAACTGTGGAACGATTGCAAAGCTCTGCATGCAGCAATTTGGGAGTGATACTGAAGTGATCGCATGGCTGCAGAGCCAAATCAAGATCGTTACAAGACAAGACAAATAACATTTATATTGCTCTTTTCTCCTGGCGGACTCAATGTGGCTCGCAATGCTGCTCAGTAGGCAGTAGCAGTGTTAGGCTAGTCCAAGGACTCCTTGCCGAATAGGTGTTGGCTTACTGAACAAGAAGAACCGGGATTTGAACCAAGGAATCATATTTGAAATTGCTTGACTGACGTGTTCCAAGAATCCCTCGCAATGCACTGCCAGGGGGTCCCAGGCCTATGGTTTTAACAGTAATATATATTAGTGGCAGTGATTCATGAAAGTAAAATTGAGCAATTCGCACCAATACTCATACAGTCAACAAGAAGGCAGATTTTTTTTTACCCAACATTAAGCACTTCTCTCCTGACGGGGCGTCATCAGGAGAACTTAGTGCACAAATCATAATACAAGTACAGAATCTCCCCACCAACCGATAGAACTTCCCTCAGCAAACAGCCCAGATCAGACTTATATACAGTACTCAAATCATAGTTTGTGGAGTGTGTTGGGAAGAGATAGCTACACCCCACTAACTATCAGGTGGGGGGGGAGGAGGGGGTCAGCAAAGACCCTTTTCCCTCACACTATCTTTCCACACCATTGATTGCATGATAACATATGCGTCTTTTATGTGTTTTTAGAATTAGTATCTCAGACATGGGGTAGCACAGACTTGTGTACCCTTTCATCTATGGGGTTCAGGTTATCAACCGTAACCAATTTCAGTACATATTGGCTTTAGCCCCTTTGGGTAAAGTGTGAGTGTATCTGTTTGGCCAGTACTATTTCTGGTAGTGTAATATATTTTGGTATACGATATACTTTGTACTGTATTATATGTACTATCATTTCAAAGTTCCATGATTATACTGATATGACATAGACTCTTGCCTGGTTACAGGTACTACAACAGAGTCATCCAGAGGATGTGCGGGGCATGGTGTTAGTCAGCAAGTGCTGCAAAGTCATTTTTCTGAAAAGGGCAAAGTTTGATGAACTTTGTGATCTCAAAACAGTTGAGAAGCTCCAAAAATACCTAAAGATTTACCCCAGGTAGGTGATATATTACAACCTGCTCTAATAGCTGATGCTCTCCTAGATAAGCAGTTCCCACCTCCACTCCAATATAGACATTGAAAGGAAGCTGAGAGTGATGTAAGACCATTACTGTATGTCAGACAGGATATTGCCTAAATCTAGCCACACACAGATCTTGCTCTTCCTCGATTACCCACTAAACCAAGTCCCCCTGGTACTGGATACAATATATATCGTAGGGAGAGATAAAAGATTACTCAAAGAAGTTTATAGAGTGCAAGATGCATACAATGCATATAATGTGTCCATAAGCCTCTCCTCAGACTTCCTAATCACTCAATACTGGTGAGACTGTCTGCTACTGTAAGTGCATGCTTTTGCGGTGGCCACGCATGTAACAATCTGGTGAGGATATATCTGACAGAACTTCTATTTTCCAGCATTCAATTTGTTGTAGCCTTTTATATAAGGGCAGGAAAAAAGTGTTTTAATCTTTCAACCTCATAATGTGTAATGGGTAGTACTAGACTAAAACAGATTGAGACAAGTTTGTGAGTTTGTGTAAATTGTAAGCTTGATTGGACAGGGATTGCCTCTCCTTCTGTGTCATAGGCTGTAACTGTTTATGTAAGCAACAACACTCTGTAATTTATTATACAGCACTGAGTGATATGCTGGCACTTTGTAAATAAAGATAACAGTAATACTAATGGTATAAAGCCCATATAGTGGCTAGCTACTTTGTAATAGCCACCAGTATCTCTTGGTAGCAGATGTTCCTCTCCATTACCCGCGAATAACTGCATATAACAGCTGGAGTTCACTCATTCATTAGAGGATGCAACTTTCCAGATGTTTCAACCATTATCTGTATAATTTGGGGATGATGGAGGACACCAGAGTACCCAGAGACAACCCCCACACACAGGAAGAACTTTGTCATATTTGACAAAGTCTCTCATGATTTCTGCAATGAAGTAGAGCAGAGGAAATATTAATAATAGTAGTTTACCCCAAAGTGTAGTGTATAGCCAGTTATACTTTTACACAATTTTTTTTTTTTGGTGTGAAAGTCAGGGCCTTTCACACCAAAATTCGTACCGCTTAGCGATTGAAATTTTTTGGCTGATTTTATGCAGCAATTTTACAGCAATTGAATTAGCAATCCTTTTTCTGGGACTGAACATCGCAGAACAAAAATGCTACATGCATTGCTGGTTGCAACACTGCAGTGTTAATGCTCCCATAGAGAGACACTGCACTACTGATTTGCCAATCCCAGTGCAAACATCCCCCAATTGCCCACAGTGTGAAACGGCCCTTTACTATTTACTTAAAGTGTACCCAAGGCGGCGTGTGACATGATGAGATAAACATGTATTTACAGTGCAAAACACATAAATAACCAGGCTGTTTTATTTGTTGTATTTTGCTGTCTGAAAGAGTTCATTTTTTTGCATAGAAGTGAGAGCTTCGTCTTGTTGGTACCTTGTCGGGAATTTAGTAAACCTCACTGATAAGCAGATTACAGCCATAAAAGTTTTCCTGGCAGAATACAACTTCTGAGAGCAGAAGGAATTAAAGGGAATCTGAACTGAAAATAAACTTACGATATAATGATTTGTATGTGTAGCGGAGATATGAGTCTAATATTGTTTCCAGTACAGGAAGAGTTTAGAAACTCCAGTTGTTATCTATGCAAAAGAGCTAATATGAACTCCACTACCTTTAAAGTCGCAGAGAGCTCTGTCTTCTGAAGCTTATTATCTCAAGAGACTGTCACTGTATTTTGTTTTTCTGCAGAATGAAGTTCAAAAGTTCATTAGCCTGCTCTGTGAAATCATTTAGAATGCTGAGTGTAGTGTGTAAATTGCAAATATTAGAGAATGATGCAATGTTATTTAAAAAAAACTATATAATTGAAAATAAAAATATGAGACTATTTTTTTGCTACTAATGTTCTATTAATCATCCGTACTACACATACAATTCATTATATCATAATTGTATTTTCCGCTTCAGTGTCACTTTAAAAAAGGTCAATAGTTCATGTATTTTAACTCTGGGTCACTTAATAGACTGTAACTGAGCAGAAGCAACAAAACATTCAATCAACTTTTTAAATGTTTAAATATAAAATAATATCTAAAAAATGTAATTTTTAGGAGTAGTAGGATAAATACAATTGTTTATCTCATCAGTTTATTTTCACCTTGGGTTCACTTTAATAGTCTTGGGAGAGGAGGGTGCCACATGGATATGCAAACTTGCTTCATAAGTCCAATTGTCCTTCAATGACTGTGTGCTATGCTACACTCATCCTTTAAAATACGTGCTGGCACCTAACAGTATAAACATATTTTTGCAGTTTTACAGAATGTATATAATTTCCAAGTGTTTTCTTTCTGCTCGCTTCATGGTTACCATACTTTAACTTAGTATCACTGAAAGTAATATAACTTACATATATGCTGTAATTTTACAGTGTAATTTAGAAGCTGCAGCTAATGAATACCTGTTCCTTGCAGTGACGACAATCTGAGTAAACTCTTCCTGCAACAGAATGACTGGAGCATGTTCAAAAAAGATTTAGTAAACTTGCTTGTTAAGCCTCTTACCACCCATCAGGCTGAAACAAAACAGATAACAAAATGCTTTCAGTTTCCAGCTGGCTCAAGCCAGACTGGCATCTTGGATCTGTGTTCTACTGCTCTAAAAAAACAGCAAAGTGCAACTGCAACACCGAGGGGCAAGAATGTGTCTACACAGGAAAGAAGGGACAATCCTCTTAAAAGAAATGTAAAGCTTGTTCATGGAGTTGCTGCTCCTAGGCCCAGACTTGACCGAATATTGTACTGACAATTAATGTTCATTCAGCGTCTTATCTCTTAAAGCATCTTTTGGCCGCTATTAAAGACAAGCAACAATTGGTGCAATCATTTTTATTTTGCATTGAATATTTTTTGTTATTATTTAAAAGTCTATATTAAAGCAAAACTAAACTGAAAATAAACTTACGAGATAATTTATTAGCAGGTGTAGCAGTAATGATAAATAGAATTAAATATACAAAACTTAACAATGCAAAATTTGCTTTAGGCTGCCTTCACAGTGGGACGTTACAGGCGCACGTTAGTGCAGCCTGTAACGCTCCCCCAACGCACAGCAATGTAACACAAGTGGGCTGTTCACAGTGCCCACGTTGCGTTACATGTAACGCTGCACGTTGTAGTGAAAGTGCAGCATGCTGTGCGTTCTACGTTAGACTGTTTGCACATGCTCAGTGGGGGGCGGAGAAGAGGCGGGGAGATGCCGCTACAGTAGCCGTGCACATGGCTACTTAATATGCACTGCACTGGCGGTTGCTGATTGGCCGGCGGGACCACGTGATGCGGAGTGTCTCGCTCCGCATCACGTGGTCCCGCCGGCCAATCAGCACCACTCTGGGAGACCTTATGTGGATAGAGCCGCCTAACGCGGCTCACTCTAATGTCCTCTCCCGCACCAGCAGGTGTTGCGTTAGGGGCACGTTATGCGACCATAACGTCCCCTAAAACGCAACGTCTTATGGCCCGTACTCACGGGCTGCAGAAGTGGCCTGTCGCCAGCACACGTGAGCGTGCTAGCGACAGGCCGGCGACAGCTTCTCTCCAGGTCCCTCCGCGTACACACGCGGAAGAGGGACCAGCGGCGAGACGGAAGCTGTCGCCGACGTTCCTCCTCCCCCCGCCGGAAGCTTCATTCACCTCAATGGAGGTTGCTGTCGCTAGTCCGCGTACTCACGCGGACTAGCGACAGTTGCGGCGGAGGTGCGGCGGCGACTGTTGCCATGCGATTGAAACTTTCAATCGCATGGCGACAAGAGCGGCGGGCGACAGTTCGGGGTGCGCGCAAGTGCGACGGCCCATACTCACGGGCGACAAAAGTCCCTCGTGAGTATGGGCCATAAGTGTGTAAGTAGCCTTAAAGTAAATAAATAAATCAGTGACTTTTAGTTCATTGGCTATGATGATATACAAACAGACCTGTCATCTGTTGTAACATAGGACAACAGTTGCTCCTTCTCTAAACATGCACCATGTACAGACAAAAGTGTATTCCTCCTGAGCTGATTTTCTATGTGGTTTTCTCGACAGACAGGTTTCACGTTATATCTCTTTCATTTATACCATTTAAATGTCTATTCAGGGAAAGTATTGTCTCAGCGATTTGGCTGCCTGCTTTTTACATGAATGATTGCACAAGGCCTAGACTGTCAAATTCCACACATTTTTTTCAGCACGTTGGAAGATTTCTGTGACTGATGTTTTTTATTTTGTCCAGGACTCCTCATTTTAAACGTTTGCTGCTAATTTACGGATTGATTTGTTATATTATAGTTTGAGCACAAGAATTAAACAGGCATGCAAGTGAGATGTTTTGTTTAAAACATATCGGCAGTGAAATAAACTTGATAGCACAACTTTCTACGTGGCCAGGCTGAGGCCCAATTGCCTGTTATGATAATAAACATGAAAGAGAGGGCAGTTGGCACCACGACTGTAAAAAGGAGAGGAATATTGGTTGTTGCACCACTTGCACTCGAAGGAAAACAGCGTGCAGAGGCCAGACAGTCAGAGACGTACAAGTAGCAATGAGGAAGGAGAGGGTGGTCAGTACTGCTATTTGACCTTTTATAGGTAATGTGTACAAACAGGTTCACTGTGAATTACAGCTTCATGTTAAAGTCCATCCACATACTGGAGTGGGTATAGATAGGTTGGGTGCTGGATACAGGAAGCCTGATGGCCATTTACCACTAGGCGGGACCCAGGTTCAAAGCGTCTGATGGGGCACCCAATGTGAAACGGCGGTCAGGCTTCCTGTACCCAGGACCCACCATATCTACTCCCACTTTTGTGTCTTGAAAATTAGTATACATTTTATTTATCATGTTACTTTTATCACTGTCATTACCAATTCTGTATTTTGTATTCTGTATTTTGTCACTAATTATGCATCTTGTATATTGGTGTACACTATTGTCTGTAATATTATTATGTACCCCATGTTCGTTTCTTACTTTGTACAGCGCCACAAAATATGTTGGCACTCAAAAATAATAATAATAATATGTCTTAGGCTCGGTCCACATTAGGCACGTTTGCAGAACGGAGTCCGTGGTCCGTGCTCCGGGTTTGAAAACCCGGAACGCAAACGGTTTCGTTTTTCCAAATGCTTCTAAGTTGCAGCATACGTTTCCAGTCCGGATTCAGGGTGGCGAGGGGGCCACCATGCTGGATGGGGTAGTAGGCAGGAAGAGGTGCAGCGGGAACAGCGGCGGGGAGGGGAGTTGGACCCCCCTCCCTCACCTGGGACCCCCCTTCCCCGCTCCCCCTCCAGCTAGTTTCTTTTAAAATTAATTTAGTAGCAAGCAGGGAACTCACTCACTTCCTTGTTCCACCACTCACTGCGTCACTTCCTGACGCTCAATGAAGTGCAGAGGGCAGCATTGCAGGAAGTGACGCGGCAAACGGTTGAATACAAGGAAGAGAGTAAGTTCCCCGCTCACCGTTACACTGATTATAAAATGATTTTAAAAGAAACTAGCTGGAGGGGGAACGGGGCATCCAGGTGACGGGGGGGGGGGGGGGGGGGGAGACTGTCCCACCTCTCCGCGCCGCTGCACATGCTGGCCCCCTTCCTGCTACCCCCTCCAGAATGGCGGCCCCCTCCCCCCCACAGACAGGGTTGGGACACTGGAAACAGGTCCGTTTCTGTGTCCAAAGCTGTCTGTGTAAAGGGGTATCCATTTTTTTGCATTAGGTTTCACTACCCCTGCGTGTATCCGGGGTCCATGAAAACCCTGCAAATTCGGACCCTACGTTCAGTTTTCAAAAGCGGATCCCCCAGATTGCCCACGGATCCGCTTTTGAAATGGGTGAAGACTGCCCCTATTTTTAACATTTGTATCCAGGGCTCCGGTTTTGGTCGGGCCTCAAACCGAAGCCACGGATACATTTTTTAAACAAATGTGAACCGAGCCTTAGTCTCTATTGACTGTAACATGAAGCTGTAATGCACAGTGAAGTTGTGTGTACACTTTACCAATAAAAGGTCAAACAGCAGAGCTGACTACCCTCTCTTCCTCAATACTGTCTGTTATTATGAGAAATATTTCAATTCAAACATTCATTTTGTAGCTTAAAAAGCTCTATATTCATATAAGCAACTCTTCTTCCTGACCTAGACTCCTGTTTGAAAGTTACTTCAGTGGAGACAGTAACAGACTTTTAAGGTTGCCATACAATTATAGATTTGCAGCAGATTCGACCATCAGATAGATTTCTGTCAGATGCCTGTCAAGTCGAATCTGACAGCAATCTATCTAATGTGTGCCACACACTAGGGGCTTGATTCACAAAAAGGTGCTAACATAGTTAGCATGTCCAAAAGCTTTGCACGTGCTAACTAGGGTGCTAAGTAGTTAGCATATGCAAAATTAGCACCGTAGTTAGAACATGCAAACTTAGCACCGTAGTTAGCACATGCAAACTTAGCACTGTAGTTAGCACATGCAAACTTAGCACCGTAGTTAGCACATGTAAACTACTTAGCACCATAGTTAGCACATGCAAACTTAGCACCGTAGTTAGAACATGTAAACTACTTAGCACCGTAGTTAGCACATGCAAACTACATAGCACCCGGCTAACTAGGGTGCTAAGTAGTTTGCACGTGCTAACAAGGGTGCTAAGTAGTTTGCATGTGCTAACTACAGTGCTAAGTAGTTTGCATGTGCTAACTACAGTGCTAAGTAGTTTGCATGTGCTAAGTAGTTTGCATGTGCTAACTACGGTGCTAAGTAGTTTGCATGTGTTAACTATGGTGCTAAGTAGTTCTATGTGCTAACTATGGTGCCAAGTAGTTTGCATGTGCTAGCTACGGTGCCAAGTAGTTTGCATGTGCTAACTACGGTGCTAAGTAGTTTGCATGTGCTAACTATGGTGCTAAGAAGTTTGCATGTGCTAACTACTTAGCACCCTAGTTAGCATGTGAAAAGCATGTTAGCACATGCAAAGCGCCTTTTCACTGGCGTGCTAACACTTAGCATCCTTTAGTGAATCGAGGCCTAGGAATGCATTATTGGACCATTAGATCCAATGCAACTCTATGGGCCATGGATTTGCTACCAGCAGCAGATCAACTTAGATCTTCCATCCTGTCAGATAGATTAAATCCATTGATATCGGCCACAAATTGATCGATCGATTTGGTAGAATCGATTTCTGATCAATTCCGTAGAATCGGTCGATTAATGGCTGAAATCGACCAGTGTATGGGCCCCTTTAGTCATTTATTTCTGGCATTCCTGTGCTCATGTAACTGTGGTATAGAGGTGAATCTAGAGTATAAAGGGGCCCATACACTGATCCATTTCAGCCATCGATCGATTGATCGATCAGAAATTGATTCTATCAAATCTATCAATCGATTTGTGTCCGATTTTGATGGATTTGATCTATCTGACAGGAAGGATGGAAGATCTAGGTCTATGTGCTGCTGGTAGCAGATCCATGGCCCATAGAGTTCCATTGGATCTAATGGTCCAATAATGCATTTAGATAGATTTCCAATAGATTTCATTCTGGTATCTATTGGAAATCTGTTCCTAGTGTGTGGCACACATCAGTCTCAGTGATTTCCTGCTGCAAATGCTTCTAGTGTCGTGAATGACAGTTACAAATCTTCCTGTAGGTGGTGATCAAAAAATTCTCCTAATAAGCTAAATAATGTCACTGCCAGAATCAGATCTTATTTGGACAAGTAAGTTTATTTGGCAATTGTTCAAACCAGACAGTATAGAAATAGTCATCAGTACAGAAAGTGCTAATTTTATAGTGAACAGTTCTGTGGCATACTGCTCCGCATTACAGCAAGTTCAGCATTGCTGCGAGTGGTAGAGGGAGTATGTTACTTATTAAAGGACAACTGAAGAGAGAGGGATATGGAGGCTGCTAGATTTATCTCCTTTCAGACACCAGTTGCCTGGCATCCTTCTGATTTTTTATGCTTTAGTAGTGTCTGAATCACACACCTGAAACAAGCATGCGGCAAATGCAGTCAACTTTAACTCTACATACTTGTTCAAGGACTATGGCTAAAAGTATTAGACACAGAGTATCAGCAGGACAGCCAGGCAATTTGCATTGTTTAAAAGGAAATAAATATGAAAGCATACCTCCCAACCTTTTGAGATGAGAAAGAGGGACACTTAAGCCACGCCCCTGATCATGCCCCAGACACAACCCTATTCACGCATACCATAAAAATTTTAAAAGAAAAATATGTTGCTTTATAATTCAAACCACACTGGTCCTTCCTATCCTGGTCCATTTTCCTTCATATTAACATTTTAAAATTAGTAATATATAAGTTTAACAGATGGGAATAAAGTTTAGAATCAATCAAACACATTTTTTTAGTAAAGAAATATATATATTTATATAGAAAGAGGGAGAAATGAGGAGGGAAGAGGGACATGGCTCCCAAAGAGGGACCGTCCCTCCAAAAGAGGGACAGTTGGGAGCTATGTGAAAGCCTCAGTTCAGTGACCACTATCACAAAAATCATAAAATGTAAACAAATACAAATAAGAAGTATGTTTCTTCCAGAGTAAAATGAGCCATAAATTACTTTTCACTTATGTTGCTGTCACTTGCAGTAGGAAGTATAAATCTGACAGAACTGACAGGATTTGGACTAGCCCGTATCCACATAGGGGATTCTCAGCAAAGTTTTTATTCTTTCTAAAGACATTCCCTGAAAAGGATTTATACAATCAGGGGTGCCGCCAGCATACAAGCGAGTCAAGCCCCTGCTTTGGGCCTCACTTTACAGAGGGGCCTCGCTCTGTTGCTGGAGGCCGCCGACCTGCTCTGTGCAGTCACGGGTGGTCCCCCGTAAAACTTACACGACCTCGCTCCTGCATGGACTCCTCGCTGCTCTCTCCTGTTGCCGGGCTGGTCTCTCCACCTGTCGCCGCCACTGGCGTCCTGTTTCCATGGTTACCCAACGGCACCTCTAATGACGCAGAGGTGCCGCCGTAAGTAACATGAATGCGGCGAGGTGGCGAGAGTTGGAAAGCCCAGCTAAAGGAGAAGAGCGCAGCAAGAGGAGTCCGCGTTGGAACGAGGTAAGCCTGGGCACCACCTGTATCTGGCTACCTAAACTGCTGCCCCTATGGCTCACTACCTATACTGAAGGCCCCATCTGTACCTGGCTACCTATATACTGCTACCCCTATAGCTCACTACCTATACAGAAGGCACTATCTGTACCTGCTACCTATATACTGAACCCCATAGCTCACTACCTATACTGAAGGCCCCATCTGTACCTGGCTACCTATATACTGCTGCCCCTATAGCTCACTACCTATACTGTCTGCAGCACCTGTAGCTCGCGACCTATTTTGGGGCACCACCTGTTCTTGGCTACCTATACTGCAGCACCTATAGCTCACTACCTATATTGGGGCACCACCTGTTCTTGGCTACCTATACTCAAGCACCTATAGCTCACTACCTAATCTAAGGGTACCACCTGTACCCTATCTCATATGTTAACCGGGGGCTATCTGCATTTTGCTAATATTTGGCTCCTACCACAGCACATCTTTGCCACGCCCACTTCTTCACCACGGCGTGTTTTGCGCGCTGCTTTCTTTAGTGTTGGTGCTGCACCCATATTTTTTGCAGTGGCGCTCTTTGAGCACCGCTAACTTTGGTGTGTGTGGGGGGGAGGTTATCAATTCATGGGCTGCTTGGGGCAATCAAAACCTTAGCTGCACCACTGTATACAATGATGCTGGCCAGCCTCCCTGTTCGCTGCATAGTTTTTGGCAGTTGGACTACCTACTAAAGTGACAGCAACATAGGAGAAAAATAATTTATGTCTCATTTTACTCTGGAAGAAACATATTTCTTATTTGTATACGTTTGCATGTATTTTAAATTTTACAATTTTTTCTTGGTCCTTTAAGCAAAACCGATAAACTGACATTTTTATTTCAACTGTTAGGTATCTAATACCTGAAGGTACAAGCTGGAAAATGGAGTGGGCATGGTGAGAGAGGCAATCTTTTGATGTGTTTTTTTGCTCTTGGCTTGCTGAGGTCCTATATAGAGCTCAAGCTGCAGCCAACTATCCTTTCTGCTTTGTGTGATGAGCTGCAGTCTCACCCTCTTATGTGTATGAGACACACCAGAGAGTGTGATAGCAGAATAATACTGTACCACTGCTGTCTGTAGTAGGATCATTTCTTTCAGCTGCATCAGATGGTGCCTCCTTTCCTGGGCAGTCTTCATGATGGAAGCAGCGTTGTTTTCTCATTTCAGATTTGGGGAGATTATGTACTCTTGGAATTTAAATGAACAGCTGATTCTTTTAGGATTATGTTTCTGTGCTGTGAGTGTGTTATTCTAAAATCAGCTCTCATCTTAGTTCTTCAGAACACTGACCTCATAATGCTGCTGCACCAAGAACAGAGCTGTCCTACTAAGTAACTGTAAGCAGACTCATCTGTACTAATAAGTCCAAATCTTGTTGTGTCACCTGTGAACTTTAGGACCTTAACAGGTGGATCTCTGAAAGTGCAGCCAACCCAACAGGAAGAAGCTGGGGCTATCACTAAATAACTACCACAGCTGCTAGTTGACTGGATCAGCTGCTGGAAGCTTTCATTCACTATTCCTAACTTCTGCTCCTTGGGTGGGCATGCTTAAAGGACACATTCGAGCTCCGGTGTCCCCAGATCCCCTCTGTTGCAGATGCCGACTTCGCCAACTTGGAGAGTTCTGTGCAGGCGCAGAAGTACTGCACCTGCGCAGAACGCTCCCGGCCATGGGAGCACAATCGTGAGCAGAGTGGCCATGCAGACGCAGTAGATGCCGACCTGGCAAAGTTAGCATCTGCAACGGAGGGGATCCGGGGACCCTGGAGCTGCGGCGAGGGATAGGAGCTGGAGGAAGCCCCAGGTAAGTACGGTAGATCTTGTTTTTTTATTTTGCTTGGACCTGTCCTTTAAGAAAATTAAGAGAATTTTTAAACAGTGGTGTCAGGGCCGGCCCTAGACTTTTTGCCGCCTGAGGCAAAATTAGAAAAAATCGCCGCCCCCCCCCCCCCGCGGGCAGGAAGGGGGTATTGGGCCTAGCGGTGGGGAGGGGGGTTGGACCCCCCTCCCTCGCCTGGGTCCCCCGATCTGCTCTCCCCTCCAGCTTTAAAAAGTGAAGTACCAGCTCTATGATTAAGAGGCAACGGGCGGGGATCACTCACCTTTTCCGCGTTCCATCGTGCATTTCACTGACGTCACTTCCTGCAACGCCGTCCACTTACAATACAGTGGGCGGCGTTGCAGGAAGTGACGTCAGTGGAGCGCACGCTGGAACGCGGAAAAGGTGAGTGATCCCCGCCCGTTACCTCTTAATCATAGAGCTGGTACTTCACTTTTTAAAGCTGGAGGGGAGCGCAGATTGGGGGACCCAGGCGAGGGAGGGGGGTCCAACCCCCCTCCCCACCGCTAGGCCCAATACCCCCTTTCTGCCGCTACCCCTCCAGCTCGGCGGGCGGCCCCCCACACCCATAGACAGGCGGGTGCCGCCCCCCAGAAATGCCGCCTGAGGCAAATGTTTCACCCCGCCTCATGAGGGGGACGGCCCTGAGTGTCGTATTTGCCAGCACTCTAGGGTTCCAGGTTTATATAATGGCCAGATTACTATCTACATGGAGCTTATATGTTCCGCGTATGTATGTTTTCTGGCTGTTTTTATTTAGCCGCAGGGAGAAGCAGAGAGACAACTCTCCCTGTGCTAGGTAAACTAGGGGAATAGAACAAATATATTCTCCTACTGATAACCTAATTTGTATCCTTTTGGATGCATCATTTGGGGTGCTGCTATTGTTGGCACCTAAATTACAGTGATTTTATAGAAATTCCCTCTGCACCACTATAGCCGCAACATTAACCACATTGCATCCAGACCTTGTTTTCCCCTTATTGACCAGAGCAGTTTTGACGCTTTAGCGGTGTCCCTGTTTAATCACCAATAACTTCATCTGTACTCGTGCTACTTAAATGATCTATATATCGTTTTTTTCAAGACAAACTAAGCTTTCATTGGGTGGTATTTGGTCCCAAATAAAATGTTCCTCTCTATGCATTTTAATGGGAAAAAGGGGGGAAAAATAAAAAAAATGCATCATTTCTCCATTTTGACCAATTTCTGTTTAAAAATAAAAAGTGCGATTGACATAAAAACTGTGCAACCAGTTAGTCGCCCCAGTATAGATATCCAGATGTGTCCCCAGTATCACCCCCCCCCCCAGTATAGCCAGATGTGTCCCCAATATCAGCCCCCCCAGCATAGCCAGATGTGTCCCCTGTGTTTGCCACCCCCAGAATCGATTGACAGATGCACCCCCAAGAATAGTGCCCCTCTTTATAACCACATGTGTCCCCTGGATCAGGATTACCCCATTATAGTCAGATGTACCCCCAAGATTAGTGCTGCCCCCCATTATAACCAAATGTGCCCCCAGTATTAAGTTATGGGCCCCCCAGGTGCCCAGATGTGCAAAATGTGTAAACCCCCCCTCCCCTTGGTTACTCAGATGTCCCCCCGTGCATATGCACCCCCCCCCCCTTTACATATCCCCCCCTCCCCCCAATAATCTATAGATCCAGATGCACCCCCCCCCCCATTAGGCAGCCCCCTCGGCGCACAAATAGTTACAAAAGATGCACAAGCAAGCAGCCACACTCACCTACCTCGGTCCTGCGACTGTCTTGAAGCCTGATCCTCCGATCACCGCTCTGCAGTCAGCCGCATATTGCCGGTAACCCGGGTCCCGGCTTGATGACGTCATCAAGCCGGGACCCGGGTTTCCGGCAATATGCGGCTGACTTCAGAGCGGTGATCGGAGGATCAGGCTTCAGGATAGTCGCAGGAACGAGGTAGGTGAGTGTGGTTGCTTGTGCATTTTTTTTAACTATTTGTGCGCCGAGGGGGACAGATGAAGGATCGCTGCAGTTCACTACTGCAGCGATCATTCATGGGAGGAGGGTATACCAATTGGCCAAAAGGGAACATGTTCCCTTCCACCAATTAGTATTGCAGCTGACAGTGCCGGAGGGTGCGTTCTGAAGCGCACCCGATCGTGCACAGCAGGGCTGCAAGGAGGTCAGTATATCTACGTCACTGTGGCTTGGAGGGTGCCACAGCTGACGTAGATATACTGTAGTGGAGGGGAAAGTGGTTAAGGTCTATAGCAGAGCCCATATCAAGCACTGTGCAGTGCTGAGCAGGCTCCAAAGCGACCTGATAATATCTGTAAATTCATATTACCCATGTACCACGGGTCGCACTTAGAGATGGCCTGAACTGTTCGCCGGCGAACGGTTCCCGGCGAACTTCCGTGGTTCGCGTCCGTGGAGAACCGTGAACTCTTGTGGAAGTTAGAGTCACCCCCATAGTGCATCATTAGGGTCAACTTTGACACTCTACATCACAGTCAGCAGGCACATTGTAGCCAATCACGCTACACTCCCTCCTGGACCCCCCCCCCCCCCCCCTTATAAAAGGCATGCAGCGTCAGCCTTTTCACTCACTCGTGTGGCTGCAGTAATTAGAGAAGGGAGAGCTGCTGCAGAGAGAGCTATAGGGAAAGCTTAGTTAGGCTCTTGTAGGCTTGTTAGCTTGCTCCTTGCTGATTTTTATTGCTAAAAAAGCACCCCTCAACAGCTCTTTTGACAGATGTTGTTCTTGTGATCTATTTTTTTTATGTGTGTGGCCCACTTGCATTATATACATCCCTGTCAGTCAGTCGCAGCTGGCCTTTGGCACCTTAATTCCTACTGTGCCACTGCCAGGCCCAGCATATTCAGTGACTACCTGTGTGTGTGACAGGCAGCTGCACATTTGTAATCCCAATCACTACACCTGTTCACTGTTCAGTGCACCTACCTACCTATACCTGCGTGAGCACACACATTGTTAATACCACCAGTCATTGCACCTGTTCAGTGTACCTGTGTGTGTGTGTGTGTGACAAGCAGCTGCAAATTTGTAATACCAGTCACTGCAACCTGTTCCCTACACCTGTGTAACCGTACATTGTATTAGTCAAGTCAGTGCATACCTTTCACTTCATCCCCCCAATATGGACAAAACAAAAGGAAGAGCCAGAGGCAGGCCGTCTGGCAGGTCTGTTCGAGGGCGCGCTGACGTGATTTTGTGTGGCCCTCGACCAAAGTACAGTGTTCAGAAGAAGGCACGTGCCATCAACCCCCAATATTGTCAGGACGTAGTTGACTATTTAACACAGAACACCTCATCTTTCTCAGCTTCCGCACGGAAGCGTGACATATCTTCCTCCTCCTGCTCTGATTTTGGCACCCCACTTAACACTCAGTCGACCGCCACCACCAAAGTGCCATCACCCCAGGGCTCAGCAGTGTGGAAATTTGTGTGTGTGTCTGCCTCAGATGAGAGCAATTCCATCTGTACTCTCTACCACTGAAAATTGAGCGTGGAAAGACCAAGACCCGCGTAGGGACAACTACCTTACGAAGGCACATTATTACAAAGCACAAACTGCAATGGGATGACCACCTGAGGAAAAGCAGCACACAAAAGCAAAGCCACACACCGCAGTGGAAGATACTAGGCCGCAATTTTTTCTCAAAAAAGGCGATACCTAAACTTTACCGTGATGTTGAAAGGCAAGTGGTGACATCTCTGGCACACAGCATTGGGTCAAGGGTCCTTCTGACCACGGATGCCTGGTCTGCAAAGCACGCTCAGGCCTGCCCGAAGACTAAGTCAGTCCCCACACACAGCATCTCTGCCTGCCCCAAGACTAAGTCGGTCTCCACACAGCTTCTTTGCCTGCAGGCCGCTTGACTGCCTTCTCCGCCACCACCAACAGGGTCCACAAGGACTCCAGACAGATTCCTGAATTTTTAACGCCGCTGCTAGCATCGGCCGCTATAATAATTTTTCTGGTGCGTGTACATGCCTGCCTAATTTTTCTGGCTGCACTGCGGCTGCAACAACAAAACAAAAGGCATGTACATGTGTCAATACCCCTTCGTGATCGTTACCTTGCCGCGGTGAAGGGGCTTGTGTATCACAATGAAGCAGTGACCAACGGCTATATGAGTGTCTCGGAGGGTGGCACACCAAAGATAATAAGTTCGTTGCTTCATTGTGGACAGATCAAATTCGACCAGCTGGACAATCACTGTTGTTCTGTCATTGAGCTACCTCAGTCTGGCAACCATATGGGCTTGAAAACCGCTATCGCCTGCACTCACGCCATGGTGCGCACCAGTCCAGCACGGCCGTCAGTGTAAATCAGTACTCTAATTACACTCCCTGATTGATCTATACACATACAAGATGTTTTAAAGCACTTTAGGTCTCCAATTTAGCATGCAATGTGATTTCTGCCCTTAAAACGCTGCATTGTGTCAAATCCAGATTTTTCCCCGGGACTTTTGGCGTCTATCCCACTCATCCTTGCAAAAACTCAGATGTTTGACCCCTTGAAACATCTTTTCCATCACTTTTGTGGCCAGCATAAATGTTTCTAGTTTTCAAAGTTCGCCTCCCCATTGAAGTCTATTGCGGTTCACGAAAGCTTGCAAGTTCGCAAATGTTTGTGGAGGTTCGCGAACCTAAAATCGGAGGTTCGGGCCATCTCTAGTCGCATTTATAACGAAATGCGCGGTACACTGTGGGGGTAGAACCGGTACAGTTTGGATCCATTTCAGTATCATGCCTGAAGCAGAAAGTTTCAAAAGATTGCCCAGGACCAAGCTAAAATTTTACTTAAAGAGTAACAAACCTGACTCTCTTCTAGCAAAACGTCTACGTCAATCAGATACTACTTTTAAGCCAATTAACCTTCAAATAGGGAAAAATCAATGCTCAGCAAACGCAATCAAAATTGTAGACACATTTCGAGCTAATCTTGAACGTTTATACAATGCCCCAGAATCAGCTACAGCCACGCAAATAAATGACTTCCTAGCAAATATTCCCTTCCCCCCTCTCCCACCAGGCTTCAACGAACGATTAGAAGCAGAGGTAACCCTCCCTGAAGTGCAACTGGCGATCAAATCCCTTAAAATCAACAAACAGCCTGGACCTGATGGCTTCCAAGCCATATACTATAAAAAATTTGCAGATGTCCTAGCCCCTGAGCTAATAAAAGCCTTTAATAGTATACTCTGTGACGCACATTTTCATGCAGACTCCACTACAGCCAGTATAACCATGATTCCCAAACCCGGAACAGATCAATCTCTTTGGTCCAACTTCAGACCAATCTCGCTACTCAACATAGATCTCAAACTCCTAGCCAAAATACTAGCCTCCCGCCTATCATCAGACATTACTAGCCTAATATCAAATGACCAAGTGGGCTTTATGCCACATAGGCAAGCAAGCGATAGTATTAGGAGATTAATACATTTAATACACCACGCCAAGATCAGCCATCAACCATCTGTGCTTTTGTCCCTGGACATCACAAAAGCGTTCGACTCGGTTTCCTGGGCTTTTCTAATACAAACACTGAGCAAATGGGGCTTTGGTAAGCATTTTCTCACTTGGGTTAAAGCCCTATATACCTCCCCCTCAGCTTTTATCAAATATAACGGCTTCAAATCCTCCATCTTTCCGATCACAAGGGGAACCCGACAAGGTTGCCCACTATCCCCACTCCTATTCGCTCTTATAATTGAGCCACTAGCAATACTTATTAGGAACTCCCCAGACATTAGTGGAATAAATTTAGGAGGAAAAGAACACCATATTGGCCTCTTTGCTGATGACCTGATAGTATGTCTTACACACCCTACTAAGTCTCTTTCCACATTGTTTAACATACTTAATCACTACGGACTTGTCTCAGGACTTAAAATCAATGCAACCAAATCCAAAGCACTAAACATTAATCTCCCCTTTCGCCTGATGCAAGCTCTTTGGGACACATTTGAATTCCACTGGGAACAACACAGACTCCCCTTTCTAGGGATTTTCCTTACCAACGCTTATGAGACCCTATATCAGCATAATTATCCGGTACTCCTTAAGGAACTTACCTCTCTATTAGAATGTTGGAAAAGATACTCTATTTCTTGGTTTGGGAAGATAGCGGCGATAAAAATGACATTCCTACCCAAACTGCTCTATGTCTTTAGAGTTCTTCCAATCCCACTTCCCTCCCCCACTCTGGCTGTTCTTCAGAAAAAGGTACTTGACTTTATCTGGCACCCCAGAAGACCAAGGGTTAATAAAAAATATCTATACAACCTGAAAACTGAAGGTGGTTTGGGTGTACCAAATCTTCTTCATTACTATCAGGCGGCTCAAATCGCCCAACTGACCTGTTGGCACTCAGAAAACCCTGCTCCGTCTTGGGTTGACATAGAGAATCACCTAACACAACCAACCAATGTAAGTAATCTCTTATGGATCCCTCCCCATCTCAGGAAAACAATAGAAAATCCTATAATCAGACATTCTCTCAAAATGTGGGACTCTTGTAAATACTCCGCTAGACTAATCTCCCCACATAGGCCGTTGGTGTCCTTTATGGGCAACCCAGAATTTCCTGCAGCAATTGCTAACCCGAAACAATATCTATGGTGGATAAATAAACATTGTACTAGAATATATGAGCTATCATCGGCTTCAGGTCCCCTCACATTTGCAAGCCTTCAGGAACGAAACCAACTCCCCCACTCTGAAATTTTTCATTATATGCAGATCACCCACTTTGTTAGACAATATCTCGCATTTTCTGATTCTCCCCTCTCACGGACCGCATTTGAAAACATTTGTGCCACAGACCCGCTATCCCCTGGAACTATCTCTCTAATCTACAAAGAACTGGCATCAAACCGTAGTACAACCAAGCCAGCATATATCTTAAGTTGGGGAAAAGACCTTAATATCTCAATTGACAATGAGGATCTTCTAGCTATCTGGAACAATATTCCTACTACTTCTATCAATGCAGATTTGCTAGAAATCAACTACAAGATACTCTTTCGCTGGTACTTAGTACCATCTAGATTGGCCAAATTCAAAAGGTCTGATTCTCCTAATTGCTTTAGGGGGTGCTCCTCTCTAGGCACCCAAGGTCACATCTGGTGGTCCTGTAGGATAGTTAGGAGATTATGGATGAGGATTTGCACCTGGATATCATCTCTACTTCATGTCCACATACCTAAACACCCGGCTAATGCCCTCTTGAGTCTTCCCTACACAGATTTAACGCATACTCAAAACTCCTTAGTCAATTACATATTTATAGCTACCAAACTCACTATAGCCTCCGCCTGGAATACTAGGTCATTGTCCATAGACCAAGTTAAAAACAAACTTGGACGTATCCTATTCTTTGAAAAATTAAGAGCCAGAGTGGAAGACAAAATGGAGAAATGTATTAAAATTTGGCACCCCCTGATAGAATATCTATACGGCCCGGACTATGAAAAATGGATTGAAATGACCTGAATGTACAGTATCTTGGTTGGACGTTCCTAAATGCTTCACTGCCTTTCAGAGGACCACTTCACGCCCCCCACCTCCTATCTCTTACCTCTCTCTCTTCTCTCCCATTATCTTTTTCTGTTCCTCCCTTTCTATGCTCTTTCTCTCTATGACTGCTATCCCTTTTGCTATATGACTAAAGCCTCTGCCGGCTTCTTTCTCCTTACTACAAACAGCCAAGCATAACCATAACTCTTCCTTAATATACCCTCCTCCCCGATGCATATACTAAGTTGTTAACTCCTAATCACACTGGTGATTAGGCCAATTGAGCTTACAAACCACTTGCCTTAGGAGATCTGACCCCACCCGGCCTATTAGGTTTTATGAGCGGGTGGCTTCTGACTCCCCTTATACTGCACACAAAAAGTTAGCTACCGTACTTCCCATACCCAAATGAGGAGACAAATGTCGGTTGCCTTTCTGTAAGATTATTAACATGCAACTTCTGTTTCTATTGCAAACTACATTCCTATGTTCTTGGCTGCTCTATTTTGTTATGTATTTGCTGTTACAAACTTATAGCCTTTATCCTTAGGCATTGTTATCAGTTTCTTTTCTCACAAATTAATGCCAACTTATTTGTCATTTGTTACACTACCTCTTACAAAATCGTTGCTGTTCTATATGCTCTGTTATAAACCTAAAACTTCAATAAAAATGATTGAAACACAAAAGATTGCAAAGATATCTTGCACAGTTAGTCATTATATCGATTACCTAAAGGTATCAACTTTTGTTGTTATACCTTCATATATTGTTCAAGGAGTGATAATGGGGACCAGGGGGAACAGGGAGAGGAACGGACAACACACAGAAGTATATGGATCCAGGATGAACCTGCCTGTGTGCTTCCCTTATATAGCTTTGACTCAGGTCAGGTGTGTTTTGAATCAAACTGAACAGCTAAACAGCAAACAGTTTGACAACAATACAGCAGACAGAGATGTGTGTAAGAGTGCTAGTCAAGTGCACCTTGAGGGCCTCTTTTCACTTGGGCGATTAGCGGGTGATTCCTGTTAATTGCAGAAGCGCTAACGCTTTTTAAAGCATTGGCGCTATACAAATCTAATGGCAGCGATCTCACTGCTGCGATTTCTGCCGACCCCGGGTGATCCACAATAATCGCAAAAAACGTGATGCTTGCAGCATTTGTCCGCAATTCTGGAGCAATCGCAATACAGTGCTTAAAAAGATGCTGATCGATCGTGAATCAGATCTTAACCGCTAAGTATTTTGAGTCTTATCAATGGCCTATAAACTGCTCATGCCAGCCCTACTGTTACTGATCAACTCTGATTGAAAATAACTTAAGTATGATCTCCATCCTAAACTAAATTATACATCAGAAACAGTGGATGACTCAAGTGATGGTTTAAATTATGTTGTTGAGCTGTTTCTGTTACAGTGGTCAAAGTGCAGTCACAGTGGACTGCCAACTCAGCCAGTTATTAATTTGCAGTCATAAGGCTTATCCAATTCACTTTTTCTCCTAGGTGATTTTTTCACATCATGTAAGTAAAAGACCTGAAGCCACCAGCAAGCAAGAAAATACTCAGAATAATTTTGTCAGTACTCTTTCACCTGAGTGGCGTACCTAGCAGTGGCGTAGCTAAGGAGCTCTGGGCCCCGATGCAAGTTTTACATGGGGCCCCCCAAGCACTCTTTACATAACAAATGATACGGCCACCAAAACCTGCCAATGGCAACTACAGTGTCAGAGGTGCAAGAAGGGGATGGGGAACAGCTTGTTAATGATTACAAGTATTTAGAGCATCTATAGAAGTGATTATTACCAGCATAGGACCAATAGAGAACTAATACTGTGTTTGAGGGAGGGCTACACGGGGCCCCTCTGGCCCAAGGGCCCCGATGCGGTCGCTACCTCTGCAACCCGTATTGCTACGCCACTGGTACCTAGGGAATTTGACACCTGGTGCTGATTATTTACAAACACCCCTCAAAAACAACCAATGTTTTTTTTATGGGAGGGTTGACGGGTTGGAGCGCAGAGCGTGTTGCTGCAAATTTTGGGGGATTTTGGGGGAAAAGGAGTTGTCAGGATGTGGACAGAGCTAACCATTATGAAACTCTGTACTCTATATACTGCTGCAGAAGATGTCAGTGGCTTCTGCAACAGCAGACTGCGCTGCATTATTGATTAATTACTCTGATCAGGATAATTAATCAATAGTCTAGGGCACTCTGGTATTACAGCAGCCAGTGTACATAGCTACTAATGACAGGCAACTTCTGTAGCACTAAACATATCCTGCCACCTCTCCCTGTTAATGTCCCAGCTGCAGCACAGCAATCATTCTCTCCACTCATCCTGCTGCTCTGCCTATTCACTCACTGCAGGCTGTGAGTAGAGAGTGAGGAGACACATTGCCCACGGGACAGGAAGGGGGAGGGGTACTTCATCTAGAGCAGGAAGTAGTACAGTCCCTTGCACTACCTGCTGCTATTTTCCAGAATGTTGCCCAAACTATGTAAAAAGGTTGCAGGTGGAGGAACACGGTGACTGAGCACCACAGCGGCACCCCTGGCCATGGCTACACCCGGTGCTGTGAGCACCTGCAGCCGTATGGCAGGTACGCCACTGTTTCCCCTACTGTGCTTAAAACTGATGCCCTAGAGATTGAGTCCTGATTCCTACAGGTGTCATTTATTGAAACTGTGTACATAACCTTACCTATTGTTTCCTTAACTAGCCTTTGTGATGATCCGCTCAGCTGGCTGCACAGGCAGACAGCTGTTTGTCCATTCCTCTAGTCTGTGGGCTGCAGGTCTCTGGAACAGAGACCTGTCTTTCCATTGCAAGTTTCTGGTCTGTTCTCTTGCTGGGGAATTTGCATACATTTGTTATGCAAATCCCCTACATGCCTTCTTTGATGACTGGCACTATAAGAGCTTTATGTTTCCCAGAAGGCTTTGCTGGTCATTTCCCTTCCATGGTCTGTTCCTGATGGACACTGCTGGAGTGTCAGCCATTGCTATCTAGTATAGTTAATTCCTGGGGGTTGCTTTAGGCTCCCCTTCTAGCCCAGTCAGGTTGTATTGCCTGTTCTGTCTTGTCTTACCTGTTGCCATTGTCCTGTCCCAAAGGTGGTCGACAGGAAATGGTTCTGATCTTTGTTCTTGGAGTATAGCTGGTGCAGCGGTTGCTACCAGCTATCTCTTCTGTTCTGTCTCCTGGGATCGCGCTAGCTACTTTTCGCTAGCGCTGGGGATCCTTCTGTTCTGTCTCCTGGGATCACGCTAGCCACTTTTCGCTAGCGCTGGGGATCCCTCTGTTCTGCTACTCTGTACCTGGATCACGCTAGTCACTTTTCGCTAGTGCTGTGGATCCTATCTCTCACTTGTCCCTGTTTTCGTGTGTCTGTCTTGTCCGCTACGCTTGCTGGAGGCTCGGTGAGGTAACCGTTAAGCAAGCGCTCGCGTCCTCTGTTTCATGTTTGTCTGTTAATGGTTAGTTAGGCGTGCTTGTCTCTATTGTGCTTATCACGTGGAGATCGCGCATAACCGCGTGCACTGTTGCGAATGAGTGCGGTGTTCGCGGTTAGCTAGCGTTTGTTATTTTCCGTATCTCCTTATTGTATTATTTGCTGTGCCTTTGCTACCCTCGTATTCTATTCTGATCTGCCTTGTGTCACGTCTGGCGATCGCACCTCTCGCGATCGCGTTCCTATTTCATATCTGCTGTTGTGTGTGCGCGGTCGCGGGGTGGTGACTGGATTGGCGCACACACATACAACCTGTCCCTTTTCTCAATCTCATTCGCAATCGCCTCTCTTGCGATTGCGTTCTGCGCTTCGTACAATTCCTGTCTGGCATTTGTGGAGGTACAGAGGATTGGTTCCTCTGCACTCCTCAGCGCCATCTGCCGACAGGAATTTCCCTCTACAGGTGCGTAGCACCTTTTGCTGGGTGCCTGCAAATATACGCTTGTGGAGGATTTCCGCCGTGTCAGCGCACGCGTTGTGCGCTGATCACGGAGAAAGTTCCACAATCGTTACAGAATGACCAGCCAAACCCAAAACCCCAGTGTAGACGGAATTTCCGATTTGTACGATTTTGTCGAATATGGCTCTTGTACCTTTAAGAGATTTAAAAAACTTGAACCTGAATCAGCAGACGAATTTTTGTCTGAGTGTACGAAACTGTTAGCGAACCCTGAATTCCAATGCACCCCAGTGTCTACCTGGGCCCCCCAAATGGTTTACATTCTGTTGGGGGGCGAAATGTCAATGTGGGGTTATGATGTGTTAGATCATACCACCCTGAGTCAAAGACCCCTGGAATTCTTGGCCTTTTTAATTCACAATTGGCTGAGATTACCTCAATTACCATACCCCCTTAATGAGTTGTTGTCAGCAGCTCAATCAGCTGTTCCATCTACTCTTTTATCCATAAAGCAGCCATCCAAAGCCTCTAAGTTTAAACGTAAAAGATCTAGGAAGGCTTCCCAGCGGAAAGATCCGTTGCCCATGGCAACCACAGATAGAGAGGTTATTTCTGTCAAGTCTGAAATGGGCAAAACCATGCAGTATGATAATGATGTTTATAATGCATCTGCTGATCAGTTTCCAGGTTTTTTGCCCCAATCCAAAGCCTATGTGGATCCTGCTATAGGTAGGATCGCACACTACATTAAAGCAGTTAAAAAATCTGTTCTTGTTCCTGAACTCCACCCCTATGGAGATTATCTGGATACTGGCCTGTTTGAACCCCCATTTGCTTCCTGGGATGTTGGGGCCTTGCTGGAGGAATTCGATTTTGATTGGAAAGCCTTTTGCGATTTTTACATCGCAAAAAGCGAAGATGTCTTGAATGCTTGTCTTGATTCTATGTACCTTCTGATTGATTCCGATGAATGTGACAAGGATGATGTGGATCTGGTGATCTATGTATGGCAAACGATTTTGGATGAGTTGCACACACACCAACCAATTGATTCCAATAAAGAGACATCGTTGTCGGATGATTGTTCCTGCCTTTCTGGGGTAAAGCATGAGAGTCTTGACTTTGTGCAATCTGAAATGAATGAGTATGCCACTGTGGTTGATTCCTGTGCGAATCCTGAAGGATTCTCTCCTGACAGTGTGCAGTTTGAATCTGTGCGATCTGATGCCTGTTTCTCGGATGTTTCTGCAGATTGTGATCAGCATGAGTCTGCCGGTTTCCTCAAGGATGTGTGGGATCCTTTGTCATTTAGAAACAGATCTTTGAGATCTTCCATCTGTGACCCTGCTATGGGGAAAGTTTCTCGACTATGCAGCGTCAAAAGTAAAATTAATATGCCTAATAAAGTTTATCCTGTTGATGTCACTATTTCTTCTGCAAATGATTCCCTGTCTCACCCTGTTCTCACCTGTAAGGGCCCGTTGCCTGGAGACAGTTGCTCCAGTGTTTCGGTCCTAGATGCCTTGCAGTCTGCTACGCAGATCGCGGAGGTTTGCGCTATGGAAGCATCAGTTTCACAACCTAAAGTGAATTTTGATTCGTAGGTTTTGCGTTCTGATTCCTCGGATTCGACATTGTTAGCCGAATCTAAGAGTGAGACAGCGCTTCGGTTTTGCGAATCTGATGCTGAACCTTCTTTGCCTTATTCAGAGACGCTTTCTCTGAGCCTGCCCTGTACCATGAATAACAAAACGATGTCCAATCACACTGACATTTGGGAGTCCCTTTCTTGCTTTGAAGAAAGTTCTGACTCTCCACCCTGTACTCTGGATGAGTCAATATTGCCTTGTACAATATCTCCTGCCCTGCCCCTAGAGGCTCGTCTAGGTATTGCTGCTATTTTTACCTGTCTTTCTGCAGTTTTGGAGTTGCAAGCTAGTTTGACTACTACGCAGAATTCTGGGTGCAGCGAGATTAAAGTTAGGGAGTCAATGTGTGGTCCAGTGAATATTCCTGTACGTTCCACTCATGATGATGAAATTCAGTCTCAGTTTATGGTGGAACCTTCCCTGGGACATCTGCCCTGTTCTCAAAATAAAGTTCCAGTTTTGCCCTGTAACATGGATAGTACAGAATCCTTCTGAGACAACTTGAAAAATGATCTTCCTGAGGTCTTGTTTGATGATCTGAAGGTCTCCGAGTTCCTCCCAAAGGGTGCAGAACTTGTAGGAGATGTCTCCTGCCCCCCAGGTCCTTCTGAGGTGTTGCCCACTTCAGTAGGCATTGCTGCCTTGCTGACTACTTTTGCAGCTCTTGTGGAGCTTCATTCATGTGTAGTCAATGATGATATTACAGTTACAGAAAATTCTGAATTTGAGTCCGAGTCTTCTTTTGAAAGACCAGTACCTGTGACCTTTACTCGTGATGATTTTCTGCCCGGTACTGGTTTTGGTCTTGTCGTGTCGGACTCTGAGGTTGGCAGTACCCCGACATGTCCTGAGGTTTCTCCTGTACTAGTGTACCCCGATGTGCTCTGTGACCCAGAAAGCCCAAGTGTGCCTCGGTTACCAGCGTACTCAGATGCTTCCTCAGTGGAGACATGTTCTGATATAGCCTGCCTGCTTGCATGCCCAGAAGTGGTCCCTGAAAGTCCTGATCTTGATAGGTGTCCTGCTAATTTTGAGTCTGGAATGATCATAGGTTCCATAGGGGTTCTTGGTGGTTCTCCATGTGAGCCTAGTGAGCGTTCTGGCTTCTTGGGATCTCTGCGGAGCTTCAAGGCGTTCTGGGAGATTCCGGGAAAGGTTTTGCTTGGTGCCCTGAATACGATCAGCAATGGCTTTGGTGTTGTAAGGGACACTTCGAACAGGTATTGCGGCAGGTTTGGTATTCTTGGACGCTCCTTGGAAGGTGGTGGGTATTGTCTGGAGGGTGTCGATGGCTTCTTCTCTGGTGTCCACAGTCCTGATGGGTGTTACGCTGAGACTTGTAGTGCTGATGGGCATGTTTCGGTGGCTTCTGCTTCCGATGAGGTCGGTTTCGGATGGACTGACTCTGGAATTGGGCCTTGTCGGGCTGTCCCGACCTTCATGAGTCTTCAATTAGAGTTTTGTGATGATACCAGTTTTGAGGGATGTCTGGAATCCATCCCTAGAGGGGGGGGGGGGGGGGGGGTACTGTGATGATCCGCTCAGCTGGCTGCACAGGCAGACAGCTGTTTGTCCATTCCTCTAGTCTGTGGGCTGCAGGTCTCTGGAACAGAGACCTGTCTTTCCATTGCAAGTTTCTGGTCTGTTCTCTTGCTGGGGAATTTGCATACATTCGTTATGCAAATCCCCTACATGCCTTCTTTGATGACTGGCACTATAAGAGCTTTATGTTTCCCAGAAGGCTTTGCTGGTCATTTCCCTTCCATGGTCTGTTCCTGATGGACACTGCTGGAGTGTCAGCCATTGCTATCTAGTATAGTTAATTCCTGGGGGTTTCTTTAGGCTCCCCTTCTAGCCCAGTCAGGTTGTATTATCTGTATTGCCTGTTCTGTCTTGTCTTGCCTGTTGCCATTGTCCTGTCCCTGTGGTCGACAGGAAATGGTTCTGATCTCTGTTCTTGGAGTATAGCTGGTGCAGCGGTTGCTACCAGCTATCTCTTCTGTTCTGTCTCCTGGGATCGCGCTAGCTACTTTTCGCTAGCGCTGGGGATCCTTCTGTTCTGTCTCCTGGGATCACGCTAGCCACTGTTCGCTAGCGCTGGGGATCCTTCTGTTCTGCTACTCTGTACCTGGATCACGCTAGCCACTTTTCGCTAGTGCTGTGGATCCTATCTCTCGCTTGTCCCTGTTTTCGTGTGTCTGTCTTGTCCGCTACGCTTGCTGGAGGCTCGGTGAGGTAACCGTTAAGCAAGCGCTCGCGTCCTCTGTTTCATGTTTGTCTGTTAATGGTTAGTTAGGCGTGCTTGTCTCTATTATGCTTATCACGTGGAGATCGCGCATAACCGCGTGCACTGTTGCGAATGAGTGCGGTGTTCGCAGTTAGCTAGCGTTTGTTATTTTCCGTATCTCCTTATTGTATTATTTGCTGTGCCTTTGCTACCCTCGTATTCTATTCTGATCTGCCTTGTGTCACGTCTGGCGATCGCACCTCTCGCGATCGTGTTCCTATTTCATATCTGCTGTTGTGTGTGCGCGGTCGCGTGGTGACGACTGGATTGGCGCACACACATACAACCTGTCCCTTTGCTCAATCTCATTCGCAATCGCCTCTCTTGCGATTGCATTCTGCGCTTCGTACAATTCCTGTCTGGCATTTGTGGAGGTACAGAGGATTGGTTCCTCTGCACTCCTCAGCGCCATCTGCCGACAGGAATTTCCCTCTACAGGTGCGTAGCACCTTTTGCTGGGTGCCTGCAAATATACGCTTGTGGAGGATTTCCGCCGTGTCAGCGCACGCGTTGTGCGCTGATCACGGAGAACGTTCCACAATCGTTACAGCCTTTAATGTAAGCTCACGATAGCAGAGACTGTATTAGTAGTCACTGACAAATGTATACGCACCCATGCTTGTACTTTACTTTACTTTGTACAGCACCTCTGAAGATGATGACGACACTCTATAAATAATTATTTAACAATAATCATAGAAAAAAAAAAGTCACGGTTATTTAAAATTGGTTGCTTATCATTTAAATCCATTGAATTATGCCATGATCCACAAAGTCTTGAATATTATCTTTCTAATTAATCCTGTAAAAATCTCAACATGGTCGATCTATCCATACATCAGTAGATGTATGTGCAGTGTACCTGAGACGTCTTAGGTACCATACTTACCTGGGGCTTCCTAAAGCCTCCCTAAAGTGACCCTGAGACAAACATTAATAAAGAAAATGTATACATATCTGGGGCCAGCCCCCTCTGCACCAATCGCTCGCTCGACGTCCTCCACTGCCTCCTCGTTCTCCCATTAGCAGCGCCGATAGCTTGGCGAGTCGGAGCGCACTGCACATGTGGGGCCATGTGCGCATGTCCCGCTGCACTACCTAGGCTGGAAGCAGACGCAGAATTCTCTCAGCGGCCGGAGCGAGACGGGGGTGGGGGGGCAGCCACACTGCGTATGTGCGGACTGGCCTCGACTGCCCAAACTTATGGGGCTCTTAACAGGAGAATGAGGAGGGGGAGGAAGACACAGTGTGAACGATCGGTGTGGAGGGGACTGGAGGAAGCCCTGGGTATGTATACATTTTTTATCTATGTTTGTCACTGGTACACTTTAAGGTCACTTGTCCCTCCCCGTCTCCCTGGGTGGCTCTGATCCCTTGCAATTAAACCCGAAAGCCTGGCCATGTCACGTTTCGTCGCACATATGTGGCCCGGGGTGCTTCCCCGTTGTGCTACCTTGGGTGGGAGAATTCTGTGCTTGTGCAGTACTACTGTGCAGGCACAGAAAGCTCCCAGGGACGAGAGCACGACGGGGGAGCGTGACTGGCTGCGCAATGAAGCCCTACAGGCTTTCGGGCTGAATTGCGGGGGACTGGGGCCGCCCTGGGAGACGGCGAGGGACGAGCGGCCTTAAAGATGGACTGCAGTGAACATAACATAATGAGAAGAGTGCTTAATTTTTACAATAGTTATTTATAAATGATTTAGTCAGTGTTTGCCCATAAAAAAATCTTTACTCTCCGTAATTTACATTCTGACATTTATCACATGGCGATATCTTTACTGCTGGCAGGTGATGTCTGTGGAAGGAGATGCTGCAATTTTGGCAGTTGGAAACAGCTGTTATTTCCCACAATGCAACAAGACGCCCACAGTGTAATGTCAGTACCATGGTCATGACATCACACTGTGGGAGGGGTTTCACCACAATATCGGCCATACAGAGCCCCCTGATGATCCGTTTGAGAAAAGGTAAAGATTTCTCATGGGAAAAGGGGATCAGCTACTGATTGCGATGAAGTTCAATCTTTGGTTACGGTTTCTCTTTAAAGGGGAACTGAAGAGAGAGGTATATGGAGGCTGCCCTGTTTATTTCCTTTTAAGCAATACCAGTTGCCTGGCAGCCCTGCTGATCCTCTGCCTCTAATACTATTAGCCATAGCCCCTGAACAAGCATGCAGCAGATCAGGTGTTTCAGACTTTAAAGTCAGATCTGACAAGACTAGCTGCATGCTTGTTTCTGGTGTTATTCAGATACTACTGCAGATAAATAGACCAGCAGGGCTGCCAGGCAACTGGTATTGATTAAAAGGAAATAAATGTGGCAGCCTCCGTATACTTCTTACTTCAGTTCCCCTTTAAGGGGGCTTAAGGAAGCTCAAGGTAAGTATGGAACCTGAGACGATTCTCATCTCAGGTTCCCTTTAAGATATAACACAGACACTGTTTTTCAAGGCTGATGTATCTCCTGAAGTATCTCCTTGAATAGGATTTTGATACACAGTAGAGTTAAATAGCAATCATTTTAGATTGTGGAACTGAGAGAATATGTGGAAAATAATTTTGCCTCCTTAAATTATATTGAGCAGAACTTTTAGAGGTTTTTTTGGTCTCTGTCTTTAAGCCAGGACCAGGCTGAGGCAGAGGCTAGATAGGCTCCAGCCTCTGGGCGCGAAGCTGCAAGGGCATGGGGGGGGGGGCAACTTCTGTCCTCTCTCCCTTACCTCAAGCTCACCTCCTCTGGGCTCCAGTTCAGCCGCTACAGGTCAAAATCCCTTCTGTCTCCTTCCAGCGCTGCTCACACCCTAGTTCCCGATTTCCATTATTAATTACTGGACTCAGGTGGCTGGAAAAGCAGCAGCCATAGGAGCCTGGACATAAGGGGATGAAAGAACAGCAGAGAGGAAAGCAAGAAACAGCCTGAATACAGGAATCTGGAAAAACAGCAGAGAAGAGAGCAGGAAAGAGTCTGTATACAGGAGGCTGGGAAAGCAACAGAGATTATTATGGACTGGACCAGGGGCGCCTCTAGCCATTTTGTCACTCCAGGCGAGAAAGCCTGTGGCGCCACTCCCCCCCCCCCCCCAACGTGGCGGCCACTACGCCCCCCAACCCACCCCCCGTGGCGCCCCCCATATAAAAAATAATTGGAATGTGGCAGTGTTTCACCAAAAAATAATCGTAATGTGCCAGCGTTTCACCCGAAAATAATCGTAATGCAGCAGCATTTCACCAAAAAAAGAATCATATTGCAGCAGAAAATAATCATAATGCGGCAGCGTTTCACCAGAAATTACACTTACTGTGGCAGCGTTTTACCAAAAAATACACATAGGCAGGGCTCCACTTTCATGAGGCACAAAGGAAGAAAGAAGGAAGCACAAAGGGGGACAGAAGGAGGCACAGGGGTACTGAATAAGGCACACAGGGTGACATAGGGAGGCACAGGGAGACAGAAGGAGGCATGAGGGTCAGAAGAAGTCACAAAGGAGGACAGAAGGAGGCACAAGGGAACTGAAGGAGGCACACTGGGGGAAAGAAGGAGGCACAATGGGCAACAAAATGAGGCACAATGGGGGACAGAATGAGACACAAAGGAGGACAGAAGGAGTCACACTGAGGCGCTAATCCTGTTACTACAGATCTCCTGTTGTCCCCATTTTTGCCTGATGAAGTGGGCTTGACCTGCGAAACGCGTTGCATTTCTGTCTGGGGTACCGTATAATAAATGTGTTAACTTAAATAAAAGACAGGACGTCTTGTCTGCTTTTGGGAGGCAAGCCCACCACTTCCTCCAAGCACTTTTAAAGTTTTTAGCAATTTTTATCCTGCTGGCGCCTCTGTTCAACGTTCAAATACACTGCGTCCACTCCCGGTGGAGGGGAGTTTTACCCCCTTTGTTTCATTACTACAGAGAGCGACTTCTTAGCCCTGAGTGAGGACAGGCCTAATCTCCTTACCTGCCTTTATAGTGTTTACCTGGATGGTAACCCATGTTTGTGAGTATAATTTTTCTCACTTAACCATTTGATCAAATCATCCTAACATACTGCACCATATTGGGCTCTCGGTTTTCTTCTTTATTTAGTGTGGACAGGAGATGGCATGAGGGCCAGAATGAGGCACAAAAAAGGACAGAAGGAGGCACAGGGGGACAGAAGGAGGCTCAGAAGGAAAGAAGGGGGGACAGGGGGACTGAAGGAGGCACACAGAGGACAGAAGGAGACACAAAGGGGGCAGAAGGAGGAATGATGGGGAACAGAAAAAAAGCACAAAGGGGGCAGAAGAAGGCACAAAGGGGAACAGAAGGATGCATAAACGGAGACAGAAGGAGGCACAAAAGGGTGACAGAAGGAGGCAGAGGGGGTTGTAAGGAGGCACAGGGAGACAGAAGGAGGCAGAGGGGGACAGACAGAGCCACAGGGAGACAGAAGAAGGCACAAAGGGGCACAGAAGGCGGCACATGGGGACTGAAGAGGCACATGGAGACAGAATGAGGCACAATTGGAGACAGAAGGAGGCACATGAGGACAGAAGGAGGCAGAGTGGGACTGAAGGAGGAACAGGGGGGCAGAGGCAGCACAGGGGGGCAAAGAAAGGCACAAGGGAACATATGGAGGCACAGGGGGACAGAAGGAGCCAGAGGTGGCACAGGGGGACTGAAGGAGGCACATAGAAACAGAAGGAGGCACAAAGGGAGACAAAAGGACAAACAGGGGGTCAGACATGGCACAAGGGACTGAAGAAGGCACAAGGAGACAGAAGGAGGCACAAAAGGGACAGAAGGAGGTACAAAGGGGGGGGGGGAAGGATGTACAAGGCACAGAGGGACACAGTGGCAGCTGCCTGTAACTTACACTAAGCATATGCAGTAGAAGCAAGTAATAAGACACCTGTGGGGGCGGGGCTTAGTCAGGGACAGGGCTTTGTCCAGGGGGCATGGCTTAATCCAGCAACATGGTGCCCCCAGGACCAATGGCACTCCAGGCAATGGCCTGCACTGCCTATGCCTAGAGGCTCCCCTGGACTGGACTCAGGTGGCTGGACACATCAGGCTGGAACAGCAGCAGAGAACAGAGCAGGAAAGAGCCTGGATACAGGAGGCTGGAAAAGCAGCAGAGAAAAGTGCAAAAAATCATTACGGGATCACTCTAAAAATGCTGCATGCAACGCTTTTGCAATCACTCCGCAATCACAACACTGCAATGGAACTACCCTCATAGGGTTCCATTGTTGCAGCTCTTTGCCAATCACTGGGAGTGGCAAACGCTCCATGGTGGGCCCAGGCCTTATACCGGCTACCTACAGAATTTCAGTCTTCAATTAGCTTAAAGCCCCAGTTTAGGCTCAGTATTTGATATGCATTTAATAGAACGTCGCTGTAAATTAATTATGCATAAAAATGTTTTGTAGAAAAAACGTTAGTTTTTATAAATTCAAAAGAGAATATACCTGGCACACTAAGTTTACAGATCTTCAGCGACCTACAAATCAAAGGTCTCATCACTCCTACATAGTCTGATTCTTTCATAGACTGCGCAGAGACATGTATAAGGTGGGGAGATCATACTTGTTGTGTCAGTGCTGGGTTTATACATGTGTAAACACAAAGTGCTTTCGACACAGACAGCAAGCAATGTCCTTGAAAGAACCATAGCCTGCAGTAGTGCACTTGATGGTGTGCCTGTGGCCAGGAGCGCTCTGCCCATGCGGACAACTTCAATTGTGACATCATGCACATGCGCAGAGCACTTTTAGCCGCGGGATCAAGGGCCGTGTGCTGCTGGGTCAGCGCCTGTGCACTATTGCCTGACTCCAAAGAGGCTGAGGGGAGCATTTAGGTGAGAGTGGAGGAGAGTGGAAGGAGGCGGAGAACTGGGGGAGTGGAGGGCATAAGGAGTGCTTCTCATACATACCTGCTGCTCCTGTTTTTAACATTTTTGTCAGCTCTGGTATCCTTTAAAGGGAAGGTCCAGGTCCAGGAAGAA
This sequence comes from Hyperolius riggenbachi, assembly GCF_040937935.1. Lineage (NCBI taxonomy): Eukaryota > Metazoa > Chordata > Amphibia > Anura > Hyperoliidae > Hyperolius > Hyperolius riggenbachi. Next base: position 204,759,148 of record NC_090652.1, read on the forward strand.
TCAAAATAAAACATCCACTTACCTGGTGCTTCCTCCAGCCCCTAGCAGCCATCCTGTGCCCTCGCCACAGCTCACATTGGAGCACAAGTAGGCCTCGTATACTGGAGGGGACCCTGAGCCACCGAGCTGCGGCGAGGGCACAGGACGGCAGCAAGGGGCTGGAGGAAGCCCCAGGTAAGTGGATTTTTTATTTTGATTCTTCCTGGATGTATGCCTTAAAAGAAACCTAAACTGAAAAAAAATGAGTTTCACTTACCTGGGGCTTCTACCAGCCTCATGCAGCCATCCTTTGCCCTCGCAGTCACTCATGGCTCTTCCGGTCCCCCGCTGCCAGCTAATTTCGGTTTTGCCGACTAGGAGTCGGTCGGCCACCATGCGTACCTTTTTACGCATTCCTGCTGGTGCAGAAAGCTATCGCGGGCATTAACATGTACATTTTTACGCGTTACGGGTGCAATACGTAAAATTTTATGCATTTCACCCGTAACGAGTAAAATGTATTTGTTAATGTCCATGATAGCTTCCTGCACCAGCGGGAATGCGTAAAAAGGTACGCATGGTGGCCGGCCGACTCCCAGTTGGCTAAAACGAAACTAGCTGGCAGCGGGGGACCGGAAGAGCCATGAGTGACTGATGAGTAAGTGAAACTCTTTTTTTCGGTTTAGGTTTCCTTTAAGGCACCTTTCACACATAACAGAATTCGTGTGTGCTAGTTGTTGGCATCGCATTTGACTTGCGTTGTTTTGCAAATTTACACATCTAAATATTCTGCAGGAAAAAAAATTGCTGACATGTATATTTTTTTCTACACTGGACATATGAATCGCATACAATGCAAGTAAACAGAAATGCAAATTTAATGTTAATTACCTGCAAATACATTTAAATTAACTTCATTGTTATGTATGAGAAAAATCGGAATGTGAAAATTTGGATAAAAATGCAAACAAGAAATGAAGAATCAGATGTGAAAAATCGCAGAATCGAAATATGAAAAAAACAAGTCTAAAAATCACAGCAATAAGTCCTAATTATTTCTATCTCTTTAATCATTCCTATGAAGAGGCTCAGGCACCTGACCAGTGGCGTACCTAAGGAGCTGTGGGCCCCCATGCAAGTTTTGCAATGGGGCCCCCCAAGCACTCTATAGATAACAATTGATTCTGCGCACCAAAACCTGCCAATGGCAACTACAGTGTAAGAGGTGCAAGAAGGGGATGGGGAACAGTTTGTTAATGATTATCACTTTTCAAAGTATCTATAGAAGTGATTATTATGAGCACAGGACCAATAGAGAGCTAATACTGCAGTTGAGGGAGGGCCCCTCTGGCCCAAAGGCCCCAATGTGGTCGCAACTGCTGCACCCCCTATTGCTATGCCCCTGCACCTGACTGACTAGACAGGAGTTAGCAGGCTGCTCCATTGTCCACTATAGGGAGTCTGTGTGAACTGGCCCTCTTAGGCTACATTCACAGTGACAAGTTGCAGTTCATCATTGTGACAGATAATATAATCACATTGCAAACGCAATGCAATTATATTGTAATGGCCTGTTCACATCAGCGCGGTGTGACAGAATCCTTTAGATGTGATGCATGCAGTGCAGTACTGCAAACCACGCATATTAATTGTTGCAGCAAAGCATTCTTTGTATGTAGTGTACTGTATACTTCACTGTTTGCAGCACCACACAATGTTACTTTTACCCTTCATCGTGATCCTGTTTTTACAAGATAAGCACCACGTGTCACTGTAATGTGAATGACATAGATTCTTCATTCACTCCACTATAACATGCAAAATCCTCTTCAAGATTGGCATACTTACATTCAAATCTCTACAATTCAGGCCCTGTATGCCTGAAGGATTTGCTGCAACAGCTTCACAGCTCCCACAACCTCAGATTTTAGGATCTAATCACTTGGTCACCCCCAGAGTCTACCTCAAAACTTTTCAAACCAGAGCTTTCTGTTATGCTGCCCCTACCCTTAGAACTCCTTGTCATACCAAATCAGGACAACCCCATCCCTGAAGGTATTTAAGTCTAAAGTACAATCTTTTGATCAGATTTTTATGATCGAATTGAACAGAAAACCATGCAGTTTGTGAAGAAAATCGATGTAAAAGGACTCTATGGTCGATTGGAATAGAAAACGTTGTTGATCAGAATGTTTGATTTTGAGATTGTATCTGAAGAGAGAAAGTGCACTAGTCGTCCATTTTATGCGAACAATTAATAATTACCTTCCAATTGCTTTCGATCCCACACATCGAATTGAACGATCGCATCTGATAAAAATATTGTACCACCTTTTTAGTCTGGCATTTATGAATGCTTGACTGTTTCCTCCATAAGACAGTATATACAAAGACAGAGTATGGCTCTACAAAAAACCGCACCACAAAGGTGTAGAGAAGTATAAATAAGCCTTTATTTATCCATATCAAAGATGTTTTAAAAACCATGAACCAAAAACAATGGCACAGTATGATAATATATAATATGATAATAATATCCAATAAAGCCCTCACAGTAATATAGAATCATCCAAACATGAGGTATGTATCATCTAAAAATAGAGGTCCCAATCCACAGACAGCAGTGAAGGTTGAGAAGTGATGAAAAGGGATCGTGTGAGCAAGAGGAAGAAAATGAAAAGCGTGCGCTGAGACACCCTGCACATCAATGTCAGGGTGAAAGGAGTACCAAAGTAAGGAAGGGTCCGTGTGAAGACCTACTAACAATTGCACTAGAAACCAGGTGATCAAGGGTGTAAAAGCCTGGAGCATGAAACACGAGAGTGTGTACTGACCAACAGCTTACCGAGTGTGGAGGGAGAGGAGGGCGTGCGTGTCCTGGCCCCAGGCACGCACGCCCTCCTCTCCCTCCACACTCGGAGGGATGCTAGCGATTTCCAAAAACGCAACTTCCACTGGAGCGTTTGCAATTCCCAAAATCGCGAGCGCAGGAAATGCAGCATTTTGTTAGCGTTAGCGCTTCAATGTAAAGTATCTAATCACTGGCGTAATCGCTCATCAAAACTTGCACGCAGTGATTTTGATAGCATTTTAATGTTAATGTACACTGAAACAAAATTAAAAATAAATGAAAGGACCAATCAGACTTTGAAACGCTAATCGCTACACAACCACTGGCAAATTGTTTACACTTTCTAAAATCACTCCTAAAACACTCATGAAATCGCTTACAAACTGCTCATACAAAAGGCCTGCGATTGCGATTAGCGATAGCGTTTTGTAGTGGGTTCCAGGCCTGACCCCTGCCTAAGCATTTTCCGTGCAGTTTCAGGTTACAAACATTGCATTTTTTAAATAAAAATTCTAATAAACAATAATAATGAAAAAAAAAAATAATGAGTTTAATGTATACAAGAATAAACTAGGGCCGTAAGTTCAGATAGAACTATACAATCAGGTTTTAGAAAGGGGTGACTTTAGGCGTCAGGAAAGGATAAAGAACGAAGTAAAGTCACACCTGAGAAAAATGAAAACTGCTGCGCATGCGTACCAGTTTTGCAGTAAGCTTTGCAGAAATGACAGAGAGAGATCCCCGATTATCTGCGCGATGTTATTATTATACATCAGATGGTGCAGGAGCTTATTAAAGGGGATCTTTCGCGAAAAAAGTAGGCAGTTAGAAAATGTGACAGATGACAGGTTTTGGGCCAGTCCCATCTTTTTAAGGGGGATTCTCAGGGCTTTCTTTGTTTTCAACAGCATTTCCTGAACAGCAGTTTAACTGCCAAAATAGCAAGATACCAGCCGGCCTCCCTTATTACTTGCACACTATTATGTCAGTTAAATTTTGCAACTGTTGTTCAGGAAATGCTGTTGAAAACAAAGAAAGCCCTGAGAATCCCCCTTAAAAAGATGAACTGGCCCAAAACCTGTCATCTGTCACATTTTTTAACTGCCTACTTTTTTCGCGAAAGAACTCCTTTAAATTCCTTAACACGCATACACACACATTCTCTAACGCTATACACAGTGCCATGCAGCACAATGGGCGGGGTAAAGGCGTACCCCATCGTCGTGTCACCGAGGGGTGGGGCAGCAAGGGACCGCCTGCTGCGCGCTACAGGAGAGTGACAGGTCGTGTGTACGGGAACGAGAGGGGTCCGGTGCCGCCCTGAGGACACTGTGACCGTAGACTGGCACTGGAAGAGGCAGCTCGGGGACTGGCACACACAGTAGGTGGAAGTTGTGGGGGAAGCTTGGCTTCCTCGCTGTCAGGGCCTGGGCGCTGATGTGGAAGATAGGGGGAGGAGAGACTGTCATAGGGGAGAGCCTGGCCGGGAAGCCCAGGCTGGAAGTGACTGCCACACTCTTGCTGGAGGGATAGTGTGTAACAGGGGTCAGTGCTGAGACACTGACAGTACAGTGAGATCACATTACAGGACTGCGAGCCTAGACAGAGGCAGTGTTGTATATGCAGTGACGTGCTCAGCCCCATACAGACTTACATCATTGTTCGAAACTTTTCCTACTTACCTGAGGCTGACTGTTCTGTATCCTCACTGCCTACCTGGGCATATCTGTACCATAGCCTCTGCTTACCTGAGGATGTCTGTGCTGTATCCTCACTGCTTACCTGGGCATATCTGTGCCATAGCCTCTCTGCTTACCTGAGGCTGACTGTTCTGTATCCTCACTGCTTACCTGGGCATATCTGTACCATAGCCTCTCTGCTTACCTGAGGATGTCTGTGCTGTATTCTCACTGCTTACCTGGGCATATCTGTACCATAGCCTCTCTGCTTACCTGAGGATGTCTGTGCTGTATCCTCACTGCTTACCTGGGCATATCTGTACCATAGCCTCTCTGCTTACCTGAGGATGTCTGTGCTGTATCCTCACTGCTTACCTGGGCATATCTGTACCATAGCCTCTCTGCTTACCTGAGGATGTCTGTACTGTATCCTCACAGCTTACCTGGGCATGTCTGTACCATAGCCTCTCTGCTTACCTGAGGATGTCTGTACTGTATCCTCACTGCTTACCTGGGCATATCTGTACCATAGCCTCTCTGCTTACCTGAGGATGTCTGTGCTGTATCCTCACTACTTACCTGGGCATATCTGTACCATAGCCTCTCTGCTTACCTGAGGATGTCTGTGCTGTATCCTCACTGCTTACCTGGGCATATCTGTACCATAGCCTCTCTGCTTACCTGAGGCTGTATAGGAGGTATATTACTAACCTCAGGATGTCCGTACTGTATCCTTGCTACTTAACTAGGCACATCTGTACCATAGCCTCTCTGCTTACCTGAGGCTGTATGGGATGTATATTGCTAACCTCAGGATGTCTGTGATGTGTCCTCACTGCTTACCTGGGCATATCTGTACCATAGCCTCTCTGCTTACCTGAGGATGTCTGTGATGTATCCTCACTGCTTACCTGAGGATGTCTGTGATGTATCCTCACTGCTTACCTGGGCATATCTGTACCGCGTACATTTGAATACGGCGCTGGTAGACTTGGGCGCAGGATCCAGCTGTTAAATGGCTGGTCCTGCTTCTGCACAAGTCCGAGGCGTTTTAATTACTATTCCCCCTCCAGGCCGACATGGATAGTGGGGGAATGAAATAATTCGGCTTCCAGCGATTGCTGGAGGCCGAATTATTGTGTTTTTTAAACAACTTCGGCTCCGTCTTCTGACGGAGCCGACCTTCCTCACTGAGCGCCGCTATAGACTGATTCCCATTACAGTCTATGGCGGCGCTGGCTGCGCCCAAAGCTAGCAGCGCTGAAAAGCACTGCTCCGATCTGTACCATAGCCTCTCCGCTTACCTGAGGCTGTATAGGAGGTATATTACTAACCTCAGGATGTCTGTACTGTATCCTAGCTACTTACCTAGGCACATCTGTACCATAGCCTCCCTGCTTACCTGAGGCTGTATGGGATGTATATTGCTAACCTCAGGATGTCTGTGAAGTGTCCTCACTGCTTACCTGGGCATATCTGTACCATAGCCTCTCTGCTTACCTGAGGATGTCTGTGCTGTATCCTCACTGCTAACCTGAGGATGTCTGTGCTGTATCCTCACTGCTTTCCTGGGCATATCTGTACCATAGCCTCTCTGCTTACCTGAGGCTGTATGGGATGTATTCTCACTGCTAACCTGAGGATGCCTGTATTGTATCCTCACTGCTTACTTGGGGATATCTGTACTATAGCCTCGCTGCTTACCTGAGCATGTATGGTATATATCTTCACTGCTAACCTGAGGATGTCTGTACTGTATCTTTACTGCTTACTTGAGGATGTATGGGCTGGCTACAGCCTCACTGCTAGCCTATGGGTGGCCGTGCCTCCCTTTTCTCAACACTTACCTTTGGATATCTGTACTATATCTTCTCTGGTTACCTGGGGATGCCTGTAACATATCTCTGCTTACCTGATGGTGTCTGTCCTCAGTATCCTCACTGCTTACCTGGGATTGTATGTACTTAAGTATCCTCACTGCGTGCCTGGGATTGTATGTGCTTCAGTATCCTCACTGCTTACCTGGGATTGTATGTACTTAAGTATCCTCACTGCGTGCCTGGGATTGTATGTGCTTCAGTATCCTCACTGCTTACCTTGGGTTGTCTGCTTCAGTATCCTCACTGCTTAGTGCTTCAGTATCTTCACTACTTACCTGGGGTTGTCTGTGCTTCAGTATCCTCACTGCTTACCTGGGATAGTATGTGCTTCAGTGTCCTCACTGCTTACCTGGGGTTGTCTGTGCTTCAGTATCCTCACTGCTTACCTGGGGTTGTCTGTGCTTCATTATCCTCACTGCTTACCTGGGGTTGTCTGTGCTTCAGTATCCTAACTGCTTACCTGGGGTTGTCTGTGCTTCAGTATCCTCACTGCTTACCTGGGGTTGTCTGTGCTTCAGTATCCTCACTGCTTACCTGGGGTTGTCTGTGCTTCAGTATCCTCACTGCTTACCTGGGGTTGTCTGTGCTTCAGTATCTTCACTGCTTACCTGGGGTTGTCTGTGCTTCAGTATCCTCACTGCTTACCTGGGGTTGTCTGTGCTTCAGTATCCTCACTGCTTACCTGGGGTTGTCTGTGCTTCAGTATCCTCACTGCTTACCTGGGGTTGTCTGTGCTTCAGTATCCTCACTGCTTACCTGGGGTTGTCTGTGCTTCAGTATCCTCACTGCTTACCTGGGGTTGTCTGTGCTTCAGTATCCTCACTGCTTACCTGGGGTTGTCTGTGCTTCAGTATCCTCACTGCTTACCTGGGGTTGTCTGTGCTTCAGTATCCTCACTGCTTACCTGGGGTTGTCTGTGCTTCAGTATCCTCACTGCTTACCTGGGGTTGTCTGTGCTTCAATATCCTCACTGCTTACCTGGGGTTGTCTGTGCTTCAGTATCTTCACTGCTTATCTGGGGTTGTCTGTGCTTCAGTATTCTCACTGCTAACTTATTAGTGACCATGCTTTATTTTTCTCAATGCTTACCTGAGGATATTTGTACTATATCTTCACTGCTTACCTTAGGGTGTTTGTGCTTTAGTACTCCACTGCTCACCTGGGGATGTATGTGCTATATCTTCACAGCTAACCCATAAATGACCATTCTTAAATTTTCACAATGCTTACCACCGTTGTGATTCCTTTCCCTCCTCCACCGTCACCACTGTATTCGCTGTCACCATGATGGCCTGAACCTTGCCCAACTGAAAATACAGGAAAATGTAGTAGTGCTTACTTGGAACAACACAATCACAGGTTATCAATTCCATGTGTCAAAAAAAGCAAGTCTGTGATGTTTTAGGACCTACATTTAAACACATCACAGACTTGCTTTTTTGACTTCGTAAAGTTCTGCAGTTTGGCTGGGATGGCCTGTCCTGGGCAAGTGGGCAGATATTTGAAACCTTTTGCCCTTGTAGATGATTTGTTTATTATTAAAGGAAGTCAGAGATGAGAGGGGTATGGAGGTTTCCATTTTTATTTCCCTTTAAACAATGCAAGTTACCTGGCTGTTGTTGTGATCCTGTGTCTCTAAAGCCCCATCTACATGATACGATTCTTTGTGCGATTCGATTACGATTCTATTTACGATCCCATTAAATCCGACATGTCCGATCGGGATTCGATTCAATTCGATTTGCCATTGTTTTGCAATGGCAAATCGAATTGAATCGAATCCCGATCGGACATGTCGGATTTCTTCGGATCGTAAATGGAATTGTAATGGAATCGTACAAAGAATCGTATCGTGTAGATTGGGTTTAAGAATTTTAGCCATAGACCCTAAACAAGCATGCAGATCAGGTGCTCTGACTAAAGTCTGACTGGATTTGCCCCATGCTAGTTTTAGGTGTGTAAGTCAGAAATGACTTATGCCATAAAGATCAACAGGACTGTAAGAAAACTGGTATTGTTTAACCACTTCCGGATTCTCGGAGCGTATATACACGCCCCTGAATCCAGAAGTGTATACCATGGAAACAAACGGCCGCTCGTATGAGCGGCCGTACCATGTCAGTTCCCGGAGGGTGTCTCCGTGAACACCCTGCGAGCCGATCGGCGGCTCGCAGGGTAAATGTAAACACACGGGGAAGATCTTCCCCGGTGTTTACATGTATACGGCGCTGCTGCGCAGCAGCGCCGTAGAGGAGATCGGCGATCCCCGGCCTCTGATTGGCCGGGCATCACTGGCATCTGATAGGCTAAAGCCTATCCCATCAGGCGCAGGACGGAAATCCGTCCTGCGCCGCTCACAGGGGGAGGGAGAGGGAGGGAAGGGGAAGGAGGCCAGGAAGCGCTGCGGAGGGGGGCTTTGAAGAGCCCCCCCCCGCAAGCGCAAGCAGCCGGCGGCGATCAGACCCCCCCCAGCAGGACATCCCCCTAGTGGGGAAAAAAGGGGGGAAGTCTGATCGCCCTGGCTGCTAGCTGATCTGTGCTGTGGGCTGGAGAGCCCACGCTGCACAGATCAGCATAAAATAACATGGTGTGGAAGTGGTTAAAAGGAAACTAATATGTCAGCCACCATATCACTCTCACCTCGGGTTGCCTTTAATGCTCAGTTTAGCTTAATCAGCCTTTCCATACTCACACGTATCTATAACTTTATGAAGGTCCTAAGGTGTATACACACATCAGACCATAGTCTTTGGAAAATGAAAGATCACAGATCAGGGGGTTCCATGTAGTATGAGAGCCATACCTACACAGTCTATTCTATTGAGCTAAACTCCCCATCAGATAGAAATCTTTATAGTCTATGATATCTGCAGATCCTCATACACACCTTGTTTAACAGACATTCATCTGCAGATCAGACAATTATCTGCAGATCTGAAAATCCATCCTGGTGGATCTGATCTGCAGATGAATGTCTGTGAAGCTGGGTCTACAACGCACGATGTGTCTTTTCAATCGAGCCGCTGATGCGGCTCGATTGATAAGATCCGACAGGTCCGATCTCGCCGCGGCCGATTCCACGCGATCGAACAATAGCGGGGAATCGAGCGGAAGATAAGCGGCGCCTGCGGGGACGAGGGGGGGTCGAATCCAACGCGAGCCGGGAAGTACGCACGGGGATGCGGCAGAGTCGATCCGGCGGCTAATCGAGCCGCCGGATCGCTTTGTGTAGACCCGGCTTTAAACAAGGTGTGTATGAGGATCTGCAGATATCCTAGACTATGAATGCATTTTGCAGGAACTGATCTATTGCAGGAACAGATACTGATCTTTTGCATGTGTGAAGCATCTTGCAAAGATTTCTATCTGATGGGGAGTTCAGCTCCTTAGAATAGACTGTGTAGAGTATGGCTCTCTTACTACATGGATGGGCATAAAATTGGTCTGTGATCTTTCAATTTCCAAAGACTATGGTCTGATGTGTGTATGCACCCCTAGAGAGCACTTTCTATCTAGACTTGGTGACAACACTCACTTCAACAAGAAAGCGCAAACTAAACTCAGTACAGTATCAATGAAATCCTATGTGCTAAGCGGAATATAAAAATCAATGCAAAAGCAACATGAGTATCAGCATGTAGCAACTTTCACTTTACGATGCATATCGCACACCATGTGAGGGGCCTTAGAACTGACAGAACCGCGCATAGTGTGACTCAGTGCGCTCCTTACAGCAAAAAAAGTTGAAACTGCATGTAGTGCTCTGTTTATTTCTATTAACAAAAATTGTTATGGAACTGTTTTTTTTTAAGGTAACTGTCGGGCATCATTTTTCCAAGTCAGAACATTCATTTGAAAACGTCTCATGATTTAATTTTGAAAGGCAGCTTCAAGCATGCTCAGGAACGAAAGGCCTTCAACCCTAAAATGATGTTCAACTTAAGACCATGGTCTTCATATTTACCTAGGCCTTTTAAATCCTTGTCAGACCGCTTCATTACTGCCTTCACTTCACCTTTGTGATATTCTTCCCCACCACATTCTTAAAGGACAACTGTAATGAGAGGGATATGGAGGTTGCCATATTTATTTCCTGTTAAACAATACCTGTTGCCTGGCAGCCCTGGTGGTATATCTGGCTGCAGTAGTGTCTAAATAACACCAGAAACAAGCATGCAGATAATCTTGTCAGATCTGACAATGTCAGAAACGTCTGATATGCTGCATGCTTGTTCAGCTAACTAAAGGTAATAGACGCAGAGGATCAGCAGGATAGCCAGGCAACTGGCATTGTTTAAAAGGAAATAAATATGGAAGCCTCCATATCCCTTTTATTACAGTTGTCCTTTTAATGTTTATTTATGACTGTTAATACATTCCCACATTACATGATAGAACTTCCTTGTTATATTTGGATGGTTGTGTGTTACAACTTCCTGAACTTTTAATTGTAACTGACTTATACCTGTATTATACAGTAGATTCTATAAATTAAGTGACAGAGCTGCTATATTTGAACGTTCACATGTTGCATACCGTTATTGATTCTGATGATCTAATTAATGGAATAACTGTGGAAAACGTATAACTGGCTTTATTAGTGTAAATCAGAAGAGAATCACATATAGTGGTCATACAATTTTTTGATAATGGGTAATGACAAAAAAGATTTAAAGTCAATGTCCATGCTTGGCGATATTTTTCAAGTAACCTCTCCCTTTAACTTAACGGTGTACCTACATCATTCAAAACCCTTCCTACACTCTACTCACTTTTTAGATGGAATTCACCATCTGTCTGAAGTACAGCCATGGAGCAAAAGCACTTTGACTTGGATCACCTCTGCCCTGACTACTTCTCTCTTTCCCATCCCCATCCCCCCCACACACGTATTATGCCCCAAACCCTTGTAGCACCTCCCTTGCTGCTTCACTCCGTGAAACCATGCCCCAGCACCATTTAATGCATTGAGGGGAAGTCAGTGATTGGAACAGCCATGTCTCTCCTCCATAAGTGGTGAAGGTAAGGGGGTTGAATAGTGAAAACACCAAGCCCTCTCCCAAAAGTGACAGCAGCAGGCCATGCTACTAGCATGACTTTGTGGCACATTTCCAAAAGATAACAGGCACCTGGTCAGAAACCCCACCGCAATGTCATCTCTGGAAATTTTGGTGGTTTTATTGGGTTGGTAGATTTGATGAAAGGGGTTGGGAATCCCCTAAGAAAATTGTACAGGAGTAATAACTTTTGATAGTATAAACATTTAATATAATTTTCTCTGTTATGGATGATCATGGACACTTGTAAGGTAGCCCGAGTCAGTGAATGAGTTAAGGGTAAAAGTCACATGCTGTGATTGTTTGCCTGCCATGCTTCCAGCTGATGCAAAGGAATTTGCCCTGCCGCATATCTTTCTTTGGAAGTAGCAAATTCTTCTTATCCCTCCACTTGGAAAACTGTGTGCTGTTAACAACAGCAGTGCCAACATGTTAAATTGAACAGACTTCTTCTTTTGTTTCTCTTAAGCAGTTATCATGGTTGTCCTGCAAAAAGGTTTGCAATTAAACTTTTCTTTTTCCTAAAATATTAGTGTGTTTTATTTGTTCTTGTTTCTACTTATTCACATTTATTGCTTGTCAAAGTCATGTTCACAACAGTTTGATATTAGCATTACAATACAATATTGTAGTGATTTATATTTTTTAATCAGCATTAAAAAACAATATTGTGGAGATTTTATATTTTTTTGTCAGCATTACAATACGGTAGATATTTAATTTGTAAGCTAAACTCCAGGATTTTTATTTTAATTGTAGTTCAGCATACATATTAGATGTATGGTCAACCTTGCACATAATTGTAATAATAATAATAATAATGATACTCTCCTGAAAAAGTAGTCGGGTAATATTGATTGTTTTATTGCTGTGCACCACTTGATATCAGATTGCAGCAGAAATGTTACTGAATATAGATCAGAATGCTGCCATCGCTAGCTTTATACTAGGTGATGCAAAATGCTTTCTGTTACAGGTCATGGTTTTTTTTTGGAGTCAGAAAATGTGATGTATATTTCTGGTTTCAACCAGTTAATGTGGCAGCATTGTAGACCACTGTAGTGGTTTCAAGCACCCACACTGAGCTCCAGTTTTCACTAACGTTCTTCGACTTTGCCAACTCCATTGTAAAGTGAAAATTTCCCCACAAAAAGGAGTGAAAGTACATTTCCTCAGCTCACCACATACAGAGTGACTTAACTTGCTAGTCTGGTTATTCAGATGCTGTTTGTCCATGTACATTCCAGCCAGCAAAGTAAAAATGTTAGATAGTAATAGTACATTCCTGGCAGAATTGTAAATGTGTGCGTATGTAACTGCAGATATAGTACTGTCAACATATGCTACTTTCATGGAAGAAATTAAAATTGGTTGTTTATGGTTGTTTTTTTTCCCCCTTATTTCTTTTAGGTGACTCAACATCCAGGTGTCTTGCAGTCCCCCCTACATACAGAGCTTCCTGATGTATGAGCCATTATTTCTATCAGCCAGTGATGCATGTGACATTACTTAGCATTGAAAACCTTTTGGAATCTGAAAAGGAAAATTGAGTAACTTTGCTTTGTGGATCCGTGGAGTGCCTGTATTGCTTTCCTGCATGTGCATGACAACAGAGGCCCAGCCTTGCTAAGCGTGTCCTAGTCCTGTTGAGCTGGTTTTGAGCTGATTTAATCTGAGGAGAACTCGTCTGTCTGTTATTTGTTTGTTGGGTGGACATATCTGGCAGTCTTAATGTGAAGGACTGAAGATGGAACACTAAATCATGGTGAAATTCAGATTCTAAAACAAATCTGATTGAGAATTATAGGAGCAGAGGTTGTGGGATGGCATCCCGTGAGAGACTCTATGAACTATGGATGCTGTACTGCAACAAAGTAAGTATTGCTTTGCTTGTTTTTGCACCGTATATTATTCTGATCACAGTAAACTTTGCAGTACAGTATTTCCTTTTTTTGTCGGTCATCCCTTGTGGGGCTTTTATCTCTATATATTTCTGAAATCTTACGGCAGTCGTCTCAAACTCAATTTACCTGGGGGCCGCAGGAGGCAAAATCAGGATGAGGCTGGGCCGCATAAGGGATTTCACAAAAAAAAGTGAACTATTTTGCCTATTGTACCTTATAGTTCGCTTCAGTGCTCCCATTACAAGTAATCCGCTGTGTCCCCGCCGCAAAACGAGGGCTGCAGAGCCCCCGAAACGCCCGGGGGACAATCTGCCGGCATTTCCTGGAAGGGGCAGAGCTTTCAGCTTCAGCTCTGCCCTTCCTGACGTCAATCGCGGCGAATCGCCGCCTCTCCCCGCCCCTCTCACTCTTCCTTCACAGAGAGGGGCGGGGAGAGGCGGCGATCCGTGCGGCGATTGACGTCAGGAGGGGCAGAGCTACATCTGGAAGCTCTGCCCCTCAGCGCAGTCGTGGATGTTTGCCCGGGGGATTTGGGGGCTCTGCAGCCCTCGTTTAGCGGCGGGGATGCGGCGGATTACTTGGGAGCACTGAAGCAAACTATAAGGTAAAATAGTTCGCTTCCGTGTCTCTTTTGCTTTAGCCGGCACGGGCCACAAAATATTGTTCGAGGGCCGCAAATGGCCCGCGGGCCTGGAGTTTGAGACCCCTGTCTTACGGTATTCGAAACTATTTGTTTGCTGATTTATAATGATAAGCAAGTGTATTTGTGTATCTTTTGTCTGGTTTTCTTTATCACATTTCTTTATGAAGTAAAGAGTATAAGTAGTTTACAAAGTAAAGGAGGAATTATGCTTTGTTCTTAAAAACTTTATGAAATATTACATTCTGTCACTAGGCCAGTCACTTAGAACTTGTCTTAACTGGTACTACAGTGTTCTCCCCAGGCTCTTTTAGCTGGGTGCTCCACCCGGCTAGTTTTGGTGAGAACCCGGCTGTCATCGGCTCATTTCCTTCTCTGCTGGAAGCAGAGTTGTGCAGAGAAGCATCGACCCTGCATTCTCTCATCTCGCCCCACCCGGCTACTTTGTCATGCCACCCGGCTACTTTTTCATGACACCCGCCTGGAAAAAAGTTCTGGGGAGAACACTGTACTAGTCAGTGAAATCTAGTAGTTGCTATAGGATACTGCATTATTCACAAAATGATTGCTTTTTGCACTACACATACCGTATTTTTCGGACTATAAGACGCTCCGGACTATAAGACGCACCTAGGTTTAGAGGGCAAGAACCAGAGAAAAAAATATATATACTAAACCTGGTGAGTCTATGGTCCAGGAGCGTCTTGTAGAAGTTTCCCCCCCCCAATTATTGGGTCTCACCGGTGTCCCTCTGTCCCATCTGCCCCTTTGTGTCTCCAGTGTCCTATCTGCCCCCGTGTCCCCAGTGTCCTCCGGTGTCCCATCTGCCCCCGTCTCCCCTGTGGTCAGTGTCCCATGTCTTACTGGTCCCCTGCGCCCTAATGTGTCCCCTTTGACCTCATGTGTACCTCTGAGATCAGTCTATCCCCATCTGCTCCCCTGTGTCTTATGTCCCCCTGTGCCTCACTGACCCCCTCCGTCCCATCTGCCCCCTATGTGTGTTCAGTGTGATCAGACCTGTGATCAATGATCTCTATTTGAAGCTGTGCCCTGTGTCCCCCTGTACCTCACCGGCCCTTTCTGTCCCTTCAGCCACCTGTGTCCTCTTAATAAATTAATTTTCTTACCGCTGCTAAAACAATAAAACAATGCCCCGGGTGTAGGGACCTCCATGCAGCCTCACTCGCTGGATCCTTCAGGCATCGTGCAGCCCCTATACTTCGCCAGCCCCCTCTGTCCCATCAGTCGTCCTAGTAAGTTAATTGCCGCTTACCGCTAATAAAATGATGTCCCGGGTGTAGAGACCCGGGACCTCCGTGCAGCCATTCAGCCCCTATACATCGCCAGCCCCCTCTGTCCCATCAGTCCTCCGAGAAAGTTACGAGTCCGACATCCCCGGTGTAGAGACCCGAGATCTCCGTGCAGTCATTCAGCCGTTCGCTCGCTGAAGCCTCCAGACACTGTGCAGCCAATCAGTGGGAGCGCTGCAAGGAAACCGCTGATCGTGATTGGCCCATTGACGGAGCCACTGTCCCGCCTCCGAGACCAGCGGCTCCAGTCAGAATGCCAGGCTGCCGTGAATGACTAGCAGCGCTCCCACTGATTGGCTGCACAGTGTCTGGAGGCTTCAGCGAGTGAACGGCTGAATGACTGCACGGAGATCTCGGGTCTCTACATCGGGGACGTCGGACTCGTAACTTTCTCGGAGGACTGATGGGACAGAGGGGGCTGGCGATGTATAGGGGCTGCATGATCGAGCGAGGCGCTGCATGGCTGCACGGAGGTCCCGGGTCTCTACACCCGGGACATCATTTTATTAGCGGTAAGCGGCAATTAACTTACTAGGAGGACTGATGGGACAGAGGGGCCGGTGAGGTACAGGTGGACACCGGGCATGATGGCAGATGTGACAGAAGGGACATGGGGGCCAGAAAGACACTGAAGGACAGACGGAAGACAGAGACAAACGGGCACCTTCGGACTATAAGACGCACTGACTTTTCCCCTCCACTTTTGGGGAAGAAAAAGTGCGTCTTATAGTCTGGAAAATACGGTACATACACTGAATATAGTTTCTGTATGAATTCATTTTTTTTTAAGGGCCATAATTAAGCTTCCTGAAATTCTGCTGCAGCTGTGAAGCAATAGGATCTAATTTCCTTATTCCATTACAAAAGGAGGCATGAATTCTGCCTGCAAACAGCAGTGTGTTGATGAGGTTAGATTCAAGCCAGAAAGCAGAGAATGCAATTGTGTTGTGTACTGCAGAATGTTCAGCTATTCTGATCTGTGCGCAAACATTGTTAGAGTGAAAGTTGATGTTCACTATGCTTTATCGAAGTTCTCTACTTTAAGCACCTGACTACTACAGGTCACCTGGTATTTGTGCACCTTGCAGTTTCACTAATCCAACCTTTCATGTATTTCCTAAAGCCCTGGTTAAGGTTCATGTTTAATGCATCTCACATGGAATATATCATAATTTGCCATGCATGCAGTTTTGTGTACTGCACATTAACCATGTCTAAAAAAAAATCTTCCGTGCTGGTATTATTTTGTTATTTTCTGGCACTGCAGTATTCTATATAACGATATGTTCTTCACCTGGTGATTTGTTAATATTTTCATGGTACAGTAAATCTTTTGGAGGCTTTCAAGATAACTGGTGTATGAGAAAGATATCTTGGTGCTGCTCATGGAAAAATATCTGATCTAGGGTGGGTTCACATTTGCAGTGTACGGACAATGTGCACGTTCTTGTCCCGTGCATCACGTATGTTTGGCCCTTTTTACAACGTTTGTGTTTTGACAAAATAACTAATGATTTTGATTAACAGAATTGTGTGTGGGAAGATGCTGCATGCATAAATTACATTAAAGGGGAACTTCGGCCTAAACAAACATACTGTCATCAAGTTACATTAGTTATGTTAATTAGAATAGATAGGTAATATAATCTCTTACCCACCCTGTTTTAAAAGAACAGGCAAATGTTTGTAATTCATGGGGGCTGCCATCTTTGTCATGGGGGCAGCCATCTTTTTGGTTGAAAGGAGGTGACAAGGAGCAGGAGACACAGTTCCAACTATCCTGTGTCCTGATTACCCCTCCCAGCTGCACACGCTAGGCTTCAAATGTCAAATTCAAAATGTAAAAAAAAAAAAAAAATTGCACCAAAACAGCAGAAAGAGAACAACAAAATCAGAAATCCCATCATGCTTTGCACAGCATCAGGGGAAAAAAGCCCGGGCAGTTTTCTTCTGTGCAGCTAAAAATGAGGTTTGTATAAGAGAAACAAAGTTCTGATGCTGTGAAACTGTTAAAGAAACACAAAGCCTTTTCAGTGCTGCTGAGTCGATTTTTAGTCCGGATGTTCACTTTAAGACATGAATGAACCCAAGGATTTATATGGCCTGTCAGATCTAATGTGAATTTGCATACAGGATAGCGCATGTGATCCTTGTGTGAACTAAGACCTCTTTTCCATGAGCAACTGAAGGCTGCAAAGTCACCACCTGTCATCTGCTCCCATTCACCGGGTGCTTGCTAGCCCTTGGCACGGGCGGTGGGCAGTTACAGTTGCATCTCAGCAGGGTGGTTGCCATTCTCAGACGCAACATGAGACATGCGTTTTTGGCCTACTGGTAATGCCACCATGTGTCAAACGTGACATGGACAGTGTTACCAAGCGCTACAATTTGGCTTCGTGTAATTATAGCTTAAACCAGCTTGTTGCCAACTGACAAGAGAGCAGTTCGGCCACCTGTGAAATAGAGGTCTAGACAGTTTTTTTTTATTGTGTTTAATGCATACATCATTTTTATTTTTGTTTCTCCTTGAAAACTTATAGACATAAGATGTCAGTTGTTTCTGGCCATAACAGTTGAGGATTTAAAATAAATTTGAAAGGGATTTATTTAGGCTGTCATTTTAATTCTTTAAATGGATATGGAGGCTACCATATTTATTTCCATTTAAACAATACCTGTTGCCTGGCAGTCCTGGTGATCATCTGCTTCTAATTACTTTTGACCATAGAACAAGCCTACAGATCAGGTGTTTCTGACTGCAGTCTGACAGAATTAGCCACATGCTTGTTTCAGGTGTGGGTGATCCAGATACTATTGCAGCCAAAGAGATCAGCAGGACTGCCAGGCAACTGGCATTGTTTAAAAGGAAATAAATATGGCAGCCTCCATATCTAAGTTTAAGGTGTTTTTAATATTCCAATTTCTAGCTGACTTACTGACCTTTTAGTTTCAAGCAATACAGTCGCATACCTGATGCAAGCATATATCCACGGAATTATATTGGTCTGCATACTCATTCTGGGTGAGTGAGCATGCATTAGTATGCTCATTGTGGGTAAGTGACTGAGCATGTATTAGTTTGCTCAATCTGGGTGAGTGACATAGCATGCATTAGTATACTTAATCATGGTGATTGACTCAGCATAAATTAGTGTGCTCATTCTGGGTGAGTGATTGAGCATGCATTACCTCTCGGATAAACCTCGTGAACTCCCTCCATACCCTGCCACCTCCAGTACCTGCTCCCCTCACTTTCTTTTCCCCCTGCGGGTACGGCCACTGAACCAAGTGGACTGTCCAGTGAAAAGACTGTCTTCGGAATGTATCTTGCTGTAACCGATGTGTTATGTATTTTTTTGTTTTCAATTTGTGTACTATATATACATATTTCTACTCAGAGCTACGTAAGTGCCAAACCTAATTCCGGGCATGACTCAGTTGTGCTTGGTGAATAAATGTTTTTATGATACTGATTCTGATTAGCATACTCATTCTGGATGAGTATCTGAGCATGCATTAGTATACTTAATCTGGGTGATTGACTCGGCATGTAATAGTATACTCATTCTGGGTGGGTGACTGAGCATGCATCAGTTATCAGTATACTCAATATGGGTGAGTGGCTGGGCACGCATTAGTATACTCATTCTGGGTGAGTGACTGAGCATGCTTTAGTATACTCATTCAGGGTGAGTGACTGAGCATACATTGCCGTAGTATACTCATTCTGGGAGAGTGATTGAGCATGCATTAGTATACTCATTTTGGGTGAGTGACTGAGCATGCATTAGTATACTCATTCTGGGTGAGCGACTGAGCATACATTACCGTAGTATAATCATTCTGGGTGAGTGATTGGGCATACATGACCCCAGACACTGACAAACTCCTTGTCCATGCCCTCATCTCCCGCCTGGACTACTGCAACTCCCTCCTGTCAGGCCTCCCTCAAAACCGCATAGCCCCCCTACAATCCATCATGAACGCAGCAGCCAGACTCATCTACTCCTCCCACCGCTCTGTCTCCACGACTCCCCTACGCAAATCCCTTCATTGGCTTCCAATTCACTTCAGAATTAGCTTCAAGATCCTATGTTTGGCCTACAAATCCATACACAAGTCCTGCCCAATCTACATCTCTGACCTGGTCAGCAGATATACACCTGGCCGCCCACTTCGCTCCTCCAACAACCTCCTCTTAACCACCCCACGCATCTCGCACTCCCATGCATGACTGCAGGACTTCACTAGAGCTGCCCCCATCCTTTGGAACTCTCTCCCACTGCCCATCAGGCTTGCTCCCACCTTCAACACCTTTAAAAAAGCACTCAAAACTCACTTCTTCAAGGAGGCCTACATCAACTCAACACTGCCCTAATCCTTTCTGCCAATAACTTCTTGCTGCACCCCCTCCTTTTGTGTCACCAACCCCTCCCTCTAGATTGTAAGCCTTTGGCAGGGCCCTCTCCCCTTGTGTATCATACTTGACTGTGTGCACTTTACCCAGAATTTGGAACTTGTAATTTTTACCACTACCACTCCAGTTTATGATCTGGCATTGTACTACTGTCTGCATTGTGTTGTGTATCTTTTTGCTATTACCTGCATTGTTGTATCTATTGTCTATTACCTGTATTGTTCTGTCACCCCTGTTATCATTGTCCGTAACCCTATTTATTGTACAGCGCTGCGTAATATGTTGGCGCTATATAAATCTAATAAATAATAATAATAATAATAATAATAATTCTGGGTGAGTGACTGAGCATACATTACCATAGTATACTCCTTCTGGGTGAGTGACTGAGCATACATTACCATAGTATACTCCTTCTGGGTGAGTGACTGAGCATACATTACCATAGTATACTCCTTCTGGGTGAGTGACTGAGCATACATTACCATAGTATACTCCTTCTGGGTGAGTGACTGAGCATACATTACCATAGTATACTCCTTCTGGGTGAGTGACTGAGCATACATTACCATAGTATACTCCTTCTGGGTGAGTGACTGAGCATGTATTAGTATACTCATTCAGGTTGAGTGACTGAGCATACATTACCGTATTATATCATTCTGGGCGAGTGACTGAGCATACATTACCCATATTATACTTATTCTGGCCGAGTGACTGAGCATGCATTAGTATACTCGTTCTGGGTGAGTGACTGAGCATGCATTAGTATACTCATTCAGACCCTAATCTGCCCCTTGCGCGCACCCAAACACCCGCCCACACCCTGATAGACCCCTCAGACCCCCCCCCCCCCCCGATCACCTCCCCAGTGCATTGATTGCATCTATTCTCCCCTCCAATCAACCCCCGAGACACCCATCAGTTACCTCCTGTCACCACCTGTCACCCCCTCGCACTTCTACCCATCAGATCATGCCCTAATCTGCCCCCTTCGGGCTTCTGATCACCAGCTCACACCCTCAGATCCCCCTCAGAAACCCCCCCCCCCCCCCCCCCCCGTCACTATCCTAGTGATCTAAAAACAGTGATCAGTGAAAACTGTCACTTTTTTAGTGTCACTAGTATTAACAGTCAGGCCAGTTATTTAGCTAGGGCCCTTCGTTGGGTAGTTAGCGTCAGTTAGCACCCAGCCCACCACACCGCAGTCACTAATTCGTTGCTGATTAGCATCATCACTGCCGTAAATCAGCATTGCTACTATATAGTATCTGTAAGTGATCATTACTGATCGCAGTCAGATCTATATTAGGGTCACTAGGATACACTAAAAACGCAGTGTTTGACCGATCAGGCCTGATCGTTCGCCTGCACTTGCGTTCAGCCGGCCCCACCGCAGTGACAGAATTTTTTTTTCTGATCACTGCAAAAACACTGTACAATAGCTGTGGCGCTGTAAAGATCAGTTTTGATTTTTTTAATCAAAACTCAGTGACCACAGCTTTCTACTTCACAAGTACTCCCTTTTACTAGGTAGGTGCTCTTTTTCCTGGGTAGTCTCAGAGGAATACCCCCTAAATTTTGCAGTCCACCATGGAGGCCGCCGAGATTCTGGCCCAGTGGGGTGAGTGCGATTGGGAAGCCTCATCCGACTAATCACCTGGGTCACAATACGAGCCGGTGAACAGCAGTGGCTCTCTGACCGATAGCAAAGACGAGGTTGAGGTCCCGGCAAGAGCCAGGTGTACCACACCCATGTCACTGGACCGCAGGTGGCGCAGGATCAGACTCAAGGGCAGCAGAGTGGTGCTAGCGCTGATCCGAGTTTTCTTGGTGAGGCATGCACCAGCAGCGTAGCATCTCCTGGACCTAGCACCAGTACTACCATAGACCCTGGTGAAGTGGCGAGCACCAGCATGGTAGTAGAAACTGGTGCGGTGGCACGTGCATTAACACCCGAGTCGCAGCCAGCGGCAAAATGGACCCATACTACCCATAGTCTCCCAGAGGTGCTGGCAAATCCCAATTGGCAATCCCCTGGTTCTGCTGCACCCGTACTGCCCCCTTTCACCGCCCAGTCTGGCGTCCAGGTGGAGACAGATGATCTAGGATCGGCCCTAGACTTTTTTCATCTGTTCTGCACCATGGATCTCTACGACTTAATTGTGGCTGAGACCAACCATTATGCCACACAATATGCAACCGCCAATCCGAGAAGCTACCATGCCCAGCCTTTTCGGTGGTAACCACTCCAAGTTTCCGAACGTAACATTTTTTGGGGCCTTCTCCTTAACCTTCCTGTCGGTAGCACCGAACGTAGTTTCGGGGTAAGCCGCGCAGGAGGTTTTCGCAGGCCCTGCTGGGCCGATTTGCTTAATTTTTTTTTTTTTGCTTAACGCAGCTAGCACTTTGCTAGCTGCGTCAGCACACCGATCGCCGCCGCCCCGCGCTCGATTTGCCGCTATCCGTCGTGCCGCCCCCCCCCCCCCCCCCAGACCCCGTGCGCTGCCTGGCCAATCAGTGCCAGGCAGCGCTGAGGGGTGGATCGGGACTCCCAATGACGTCACAATGCCGGTGACGTCATCCCGTCGCCATGGCGACGGGGGAAGCCCTCCAGGAAATCCTGTTCTTTGAACGGGATATCCTGATCGGAGATCGCCGAAGGCCTTGGGCTCGCTACATGATTTAAAAAAAAAAAAAAAAAAAAAAAAAAAAAAAAAAAAACTGCTGCGCTGCCTCCTGGCGGAAATCATTAGACCGCCAGGATGTAGAAACTACGCCCAGGAACCATGCGCGCTACCGCGGCTGATCGCACGCGTGCTCCCGGCCCGCAGTTCCAGGCAATCAGTGAATCGGGCTATGGTGCCCGATCACTGATTCCTCTCCCCCGCTGAAAAAGCGTCAGCTTCTCTCGGAAGCTGCGCCTTTTCTGGCTGTTACCTCCCCCATGCGTCTCTCTAAGCGTATGCTACGCTTAGAGTGACGTCATGTAAACAAACTCATGGCCGCCATCTTGTGGCCAAAAAGTAATACTACAACTAAAAGTAAAAAAATAAATAAAAATCAACACACATTTATATTATAAACCTATTGTTTACATCCCACCCTCCCAAAACTACCCAAATAAAATGTTTAACCACTTTACCCCCGCGCGTACAGATTTCTCCGCCCCTTTTTCCATCCTTTCACCCCCAGGGACGGAGAAATCCGTACTTTGCGCACTCCCGCCGCTGTCCGCGCTCCCGCTCGTAAACACGCTGCCCGCCGCTAGTAAACACGCCGCCGCCCGCTCGCCCAGAGATCAACGAACGGGAAAATCCATTCCCGTTCGTTGATCTAAGCCTCGCAATGATCTGCTGCCGCTCGGCTGAGCAGCGCGATCATTGTGAAAAAATAACAGTCCCAGCCTCTTTCTACTTCCTGCAAGGGTCCGGAAGGACGCTTGCAGGTCGCATGAAACAAATTTGTAATGTTGCCATCTTGTGGCCAAATAGTAAAACTACACCCTAACCATTTTTTACACACAAATAAACTTGTTTTACACAAAAAATTAACTCCTTACCTCCCACACTCCCCAATTTTTTTTTTTTGTAATTTAAAAAAAAAATAAAAAATTTACAATAAAAAAAAACATAAATAGTTACCTTAGGGACTGAACTTTTTAAATATTTATGTCAAGAGGGTATAACACTGTTACTTTATAAACTATGGGCTTGTAATTAGGGATGGACGCAAAACTGAAAAAAATGCACCTTTATTTCCAACTAAAATATTGGCGGCAAACATTGTGATAGGGACATAAATTTAAACGGTTTTATAACCGGGATAAATAGGCATATACATTTAATGGGTTTTAATTACAGTAGCATGCATTATTTAAAAACTATAAAGGCCGAAAACTGAAAAATAATACATTTTTTCCCACATTTTTTCCTATTTTCCCATTAAAACACATTTAGAATAAAATTATTCTTGGCATAATGTCCCACCTAAAGAAAGCCTAATTGGTGGCGAAAAAAACAAGATATAGTTCATTTCATTGCGATAAGTAATGATAAAATTATAGACAAATGAATGGAAGGAGCGCTGAAAGGTGAAAATTGCTCTGGTGGTCAGGGGGTAAAACCCCTCAGTTGGGAAGTGGTTAATATAAAAAAAAAACCATTACAATAAAAAAACAAACAAACATGTAAATATTTACCTAAGGGTCTAAACTTTTTAAATATCAATGTAAAGATGAAATATTTCTATATTTTTTTTTTTTATTTTAAACTTGTAAATAGTGATAGATGCAAAACGGAAAAAATGCACCTTTATTTCCAAATAAAATATTGTCGCCATACATTGTGATAGGGACATAATTTTAACGGTGTAATAACTGGGACATATGGGCAAATACAATACGTGAGCTTTATTTATGGAGGCATGTATTATTTTAAAACTATAATGGCTGAAAACTGAGAAATAATGATTTTTTTCTGTTTTTTTTTCTTATTCTTCCTGTTAAAATGCATTTACAGTAAAGTGGCTCTTAGCAAAATGTACCCCCCAAAGAAATCCTAATTGGTGGCGGAAAAAACAAGATATAGATCAGTTCATTGTGATAAGTAGTGATAAAGTTATAGGCTAATGAATGGGAGGTGAACATTTCTCAAGTGAAAACGACGGAACGCGAATGGGTTAACATGGGTCTAGACAAAAAGAATGTATTGCGGTCTTATTGGTGTACGCACCCAATATCACATGCCCATGTTCTCTGCTGCCATGTCCAAGTCATGATTTGAGAACCTCCTACGCTTCCTGCACTTCAGTGCCAATACAACCTGTCATCTAAGAGGCACCCTACTTATGACCGATTCCACAAAATTTGGCGCCTCATAGACCACCTGTCATCAAAATTTGCAGATGCTTATACCCCTGAACAGTCATTTTGAGGCATTTGGTTTCCAGACTACTCTTCGCAGTTTTGGGCCCCTAAAATGCCAGGGCAGTATAGGATCCCCACAAGTGACCCCATTTTAGAAAGAAGACTCCCCAAGGTATTCCGTTAGGTGTATGATAAGTTCATAGAAGATTTTATTTTTTTGTCACAAGTTAATGGAAAATGACACTTTGTGAAAAAACAACAATAAAAATAAATTTCCGCTAACTTGGGACAAAAAATAAAATCTTCTATGAACTGACCATACTCCTAACGGAATACCTTGGGGTGTCATCTTTCTAAAATGCAGTCACTTGTGGGGTTCCTATACTGCCCTGGCATTTTAGGGGCCCTAAACTGTGAGGAGTAGTCTGGAAATCAAATGCCTCAAAATGACCTGTGAAATCCTAAAGGTATCATAGGACTTTGGGCCCCTTAGCGCACCTAGGCTGCACAAAAGTGTCACACATGTGGTATCGACGTACTCCGGAGAAGTAGTATAATGTGTTTTGGGGTGTATTTTTACACATACCCATGCTGGGTGGGAGAAATATCTGTAAATAGACAATTGTGTGTTGAAAAAAAAACTACTACTCATTCACAGAAATATTTCTCCCACCCAGCATGGGTATGTGTAAAAACACACCCCAAAACACATTATGCTATTTCTACTGAGTACGGCGATACCACATATGTGACACTTTTTTGCAGCCTATGTGCGCTAAGGGGCCCAAAGTCCAATGAGCACCTTTAGGCTTTACAGGGGTGCTTACAATTTAGCACCCCCCAAAATGCCAGGACAGTAAACACACCCCACAAATGACCCCATTTTGGAAAGTAGACACCCCAAAGTATTCAGAGAGGGGCATGGTGAGTCTGTGGCATATTTCATTTTTTTTGTCACAATTTAGCAGAAATGTAAACTTTTTTTTTTTTTTTTTTTTTGTCACAAAGTGTCATTTTCCGCTAACTTGTGACAAAAAAATAAAATCTTTTATGAACTCACCATGCCTCTTAGTGAATACTTTGGGATGTCTTCTTTCCAAAATGGGGTAATTTGGGGGTATTTATACTATCCTGGAATTCTAGCACCTCATGAAACATGACAGGTGGTCAGAAAAGTCAGAGATGCTTCAAACTGGGGAAATTCACTTTTTGCACCATAGTTTGTAAACGCTATAACTTTTACCCAAACAAAAAAAATCCAATAAGTGTCTATTTATTGATCAAAGACATGTAGTACAATAAATTTAGACAAAAACGTATATAGAAATTTTACTTTTATTTGAAAAATGTCAGCACAGAAAGTTAAAAAAATAATTTTTTTGTCAAAATTCATGTCTTTTTTGATGAATATGATAAAAACTAAAAATCACAGCAGCAATCAAATAGCACCAAAAGAAAGCTGTATTAGTGACAAGAAAAGGAGGTAAAATTCATTTAGATAGGTTGTATGACCGAGCAATAAACCGTTAAAGCTTCAGTGGTCTGAATGGAAAAAAAAAGTGTCTGGTCCTTAAGGGGTTTTAAGGCTGCAGTCCTTAAGTGGTTAAAGACTACCACTCTTAAGAACAGAGGTTCATTCAAGTGTTTTTAGATCAGTTATTGAAAACACCTGTGTATGTTAACGAGCAGAAATCAAGCATAATAAGCACCACATTTAAAATGACTGTGATACATACTCAGCCCCTTCTAGACATTTACTGGTGTGTTTACAAACATGGTGAAGTCAAGAGAATGGTCCTGGAAGACGAGAAGAGGTGATTTCTCTTCACAGGAAGGGCAATGGCTATAAGAAGATTGCAAAGATGTTAAACATACCAAGAGACACCATAGGAAGCATCATTCGCAAATTCAAGGCAAAGGGCACAGTTGAAACACTACCTGGTCGTGGCAGAAAGAAGATGCTGAATTTGACTGCTGTGCGCTACCTGAAGCGCAAAGTGGAGAAAAGTCCCTGTGTGACTGCTGAGGAACTGAAAAAGATTTGACAGATGCGGGTACTGAAGTTTCAGCTCAGACAATAAGGCGCACACTGTGTAATGAAGGCCTCCATGCCAGAACTCCCAGGCGCACCCCCTTGCTGTCTCCAAAGAATAAGAAGAGTCGACTGCAGTATGCCAAAAGTCATGTGGACAAACCACAAAAGTTTTGGGATAGGATTCTGTGGACTGATGAATCAAAATTAGAACTGTTTGGGCCCATGAAACAACGCTATTGTTGGAGGAGGAAGAACAAGGCCTATGAAGAAAACACCCTGCCTACTGTGAAGCATGGCGGGAGGTCAATCATGCTTTGGGGCTGTTTTGCTTCTGCAGGTACAGGGAAGCTTCAGAGTGTGCAAGGTACCATGAATTCTCTTTCGTACCAGGAGATATTGGATGAAAACCTGAGGCTTGGGAGACGTTGGACCTTTCAACAGGACAAAGATCCCAAGCATACCTTCAAGTCCACTAGAGCATGGTTGCAGATTAAAGGCTGGAACACTTTGGAGTGGCCATTGCAGTCACCAGACATCCGATTGGGAACCTCTGGTGGGACTTAAAGAGGAACTCCAGTGAAAATAATGTAATAAAAAAAGTGTTTCATTTTTACAATAATTATGTATAAATGATTTAGTCAGTGTTTGCTCATTGTAAAATATTTTAAATCCTTGATTTATATTCTGACATTTATCACATGGTGACATTTTTACTGCTGGCAAGTGATGTAGCTGCTGCTTGCTGTTTTGGCAGTTGGAAACAGCTGTAAACAGCTATTTCCCACAATGTAACAGGATTCACAGACCGGAAACTGCCAGAAGTACCTCGGTACTCAGAGCTTCTTGTGGGAGGGGTTTCACCACAATACCAGTCATACAGCGCCCCCTGATGGTCTGTTTGTGAAAAGGAATAGATTTCCCATGTAAAAGGGTGTATCAGCTACTGATGGGGATAAAGTTCAGTTCTTGGTCGGAGTTTCTCTTTAACCCTCCTGGCGGTATAAAAAAATACGCCAGGAGGCAGCGCGGCAGTTTTTTTTTTTTTTTTTTTTTTTTCTATATCATGTAGCGAGCCCAGGGCTCGCTACATGATAGCCGCTGCTCAGCGGCATCCCTCCGCCCTCTTCGATCGTCTTCGGCGATCTCCGATCAGGAAATCCCGTTCAAAGAACGGGATTTCCTGGAGGGCTTCCCCCGTCGCCATGGCGACGGGCGGGATGACGTCACTGACGTCGGGACGTCATTGGGAGTCCCGGGCCACCCCTCGGCGCTGCCTGGCACTGATTGGCCAGGCAGCGCACGGGGTCTGGGGGGGGGGGAGGGCGCGCGCCGCACCGGATAGCGGCGATCGGGCGCGCGGCGGCGGCGATCGGGGTGCTGGCGCAGCTAGCAAAGTGCTAGCTGCGTCCAGCAAAAAAAAAATTAAACAAATCGGCCCAGCAGGGCCTGAGCGGCACCCTCCGGCGGCTTACCCCGAACTACGTTCGGGGTTACCGCCAAGAAGGTTAAAGAAAGCAGTTGCAGTGCGCAAGCCTAAGAATGTGACTGAACTGGAGGCTTTTGCCCATGAAGAATGGGCTAAGATACCCATAGATCGCTGCAAGACACTTGTGACAAGCTATGCTTCACGTTTAAAAAGCTGTTATAACTGGAAAAGGATGTTGTACTAAGTACTAAGAATGAATGTCACTTGAGGGTTGAATAAAACTGATAATGATGTGAGCACAGAAAAGACAAATGTAAATGTTATGTTATATTTGCTTTTGGTCTACTTCTCTGTGTCAGATCCTATTTAAGTGATTTCTTGATTGAAACAGGTGTGGCAGTAATCAGGCCTAGGGGTGACTACAGAAATTGAACTCAGGTGTGATAAACCACAGTTAAGTTATTTTTTAACAAGGGGGGTAATCACTTTTTCACACAGGGCCATGTAGGTTTTGAGTTTTTTTTCCTCACTAAATAATAAAAACCATCATTTAAAACTGCATTTTGTGTTCAATTATGTTATCTTTGACTAATAGTTAACGGTTTTTGATGAGCAGAAACATTTAGGTGTGACAAACATGCAAAAGAATAAGAAATCAGGAAGGGGGCAAATAGTTTTTCACACCACTGTACGTATTCTGGGTGAGTGATTGAGCATGCATTACTATACTCATTCTGGGTGAGTGACTGAGCAAGCATTAGTATACTCATTCAGGTTGAGTGACTGAGCATACATTACCTTAATATACTCATTCTGGGTGAGTGACTGAGCATGCATAAGTATACTTATTCTGGGTGAGTGATTGAGCATGCATTAGTATACTCATTCTGGGTGAGTAATTGAGCATGCATTAGTATACTCATTCAGGTTGAGTGACTGAGCATACATTACCGTAATATACTCATTCTGGGTGAGTGACTGAGCATACATTATCGTAATATACTCATTCTGGGTGAGTGACTGAGCATGCATAAGTATACTCATTCTGAGTGAGTGATTGAGCATGCAATAAGTATACTCATTCTGGGTGAGTGATTGAGCATGCATTAGTATACTCATTCTGGGTGAGTGACTGAGCATACATTACCGTACTAGTATACTCATTCAGGTTGAGTGACTGAGCATACTTTACTGTAGTATACTCATTCAGGTTGAGTGACTGAGCATACATTACCGTGCTAGTATACTCATTCTGGGTGAGTGACTGAGCATGCATTGTATTGGTGGTAGAGAGCATGAATGGGAATAGCAGAGCGGGATAGAGCATGCAAGTAGAGAACTCCTATGGCTTCTATTTGACTGGCTGCAGATAAAGAGGGGAGACTGTTGTAACTTCAGTGTTCTCCCCAGGCCCTTTTAGCCGGGTGCTCCACAAGGCTAATTTTGGTGAGCACCCGGCTGTCATCAGCTCACTTTCCATCTTCTTCCTATGCTGTACATAGTTGAACACAGAAGCACCACCCCTGCATTCCCCTCATTCTGGGTGAGTATCTGAGCATGCATTAGTATACTTAATCTGGGTGATTGACTTGGCATGTAATAGTATACTCATTCTGGGTGGGTGACTGAGCATGCATCAGGAGACTCAATCTGGGTGAGTAGCTGGGCATGCATTAGAATACTCATTCTGGGTGGCTGACTGAGCATGCATTACTATACTCATTCTGGGTGAGTGACTGAGCATACATTACCCGTAGTATACTTATTCTGGGTAAGTGACTGAGCATGCTTTAGTATACTCATTCAGGGTGAGTGATTGAGCATACATTACCGTAGTTTAATCATTCAGAGTGAGTGATTGAGCATACATTACCGTAGTTTAATCATTCTGGGTGAGAGACTGAGCATGCTTTAGTATACTCATTCAGGGTGAGTGATTGAGCATACATTACCGTAGTTTAATCATTCTGGGTAAGTGGCTGAGCATACATTACCGTAGTATAATCATTCTGGGTAAGTGGCTGAGCATACATTACCGTAGTATAATCATTCTGGGTGAGTGACTGAGCATACATTACCGTAGTATAATCATCTGCAGAAATAGAGGGGAGACTGTAACTTCAGTGTTCTCCCCAAGCCCTTTTAGCCAGGTGCTCCACCCGGCTAATTTTGGTGAGCACCCGGCTGTCATTGGCTCACCTCCCCATCTTCTTCCTATGCTGTGAAGAGTTGAACAGAGAAGCATCACCCCTGCAGTCCCCCGTCGCGCCCCACCCGGGTACTTTTTCATGCCACCTGGTTGGAAAAAATTTCTGGGGAGAACACTGAACTTTTAACCAAGGGAACTGCAGGTATCAGGGCTCCATAATGGATGCTTTGATAAGTTTCTTTTATTACATTTTGGAACTCTTCAGGTACCCTTTAGAAATCCTCTCCAATGATCATTGTTAGTACTGCAGTGAAACCATTTTAGAGGAGCATCTGTTACTGGCTAACTTCCCATGCCTCTTTCTCCACACGTATTCGTAAAACGCTTGGGTAAGCTTTTATGGTAATTTATAGATACCAGGGATCATATGCAATTCACTTTTTCACCTGAGTTTTCTCCTAGGTGATATTTTAAAACATGTCAATAAAATGCCTTTTAAACCACCAGCAAGCAAAAAAAAAAAAAACATTACTCAAAATAATTTTGATAATACTTTATCCCATACTTTTTTTCCATTGCAAAGTGCTAAAAAGTTATTTTAAATCAAAGATGATTTTTTTTTCCTGGGAGATAGTTTTTCATCTTCTCTTAAAATAACTTTTCAGCACTCTGCAATTGAAAATTTCCCCAAAAGTAGGTGAAAAAGCACTGTCGCTATTATTTTACAAATTTTCTTGCTTGCTGGTGGTTTAATATCCTGAGCGGTATGTTCGAGCGGCGGCGTTATACGTACCCCCAGCCGGAGCCCGTGCTGGCGCAGCCTCTTCCATCTCCACCAGTCGTCGTTATGGCGAGGATCGGGCCTGCGCATCACGTCGATGATGTCCTGTCCGATCGTCACCATAGTGACGACCGAAGCTGGATGAAGAAGTTACGGCTCTCGCGGGATCCCGGAGGGGTAAATATAGCTGGGGGAGATCGTGGGCGGGACACAGCACTGGGGCAATCAGGGGACACATGTAGCTAGCCTAGTGCTAGCTACATGATTTAAAACCAGTTTTTTTTAAAAAAAATAGCCCTCACGAGGACGAAAAGTCCACAACACTTGAATGCCAGGGAGGTTAAAAGGCATTTTATTGACAAGTTGTAAAAATATCACCTAGGAGAAAACTCAGGAGATAGTTAATTGCAGATGGGCCCAGTTCTTTTTGTGAACTCCCTTAAAGTGGACCTGAACTCTTGCACAGGACAGAAAGAAAACAGAGACATGCACCCTGTATGTATTTAGAGAGTTTACCCTGTCTCATTCCCCATCATCTGTGACTAAGCACAACTGTAATCTGATCTCTCAGATGTGTCAGCAGAGAAGCTATTTTGTAAATACTATTGTTAACCCTGTCTGTTTCCATGAAAGCAGAAAGTAGACACACTGCGGATTTACTGTAGGATTTGTACCAGCTGTAACAAAGACTTCTTTTTTTTAAAGGTTTTTATGCTGTTGCTTATTTTTTTTAGAGCAGAAAGTTCTGAGTTCAGGTCCCCTTTAAGTTTAAAGGACACTTGAAGTGACCCAAAATGTAATAACATGTCAGTGTGATAGAAAAAGTGTATTTGGAGCAACTCCCAAGGCTGTTAATATGCAGATTGGTGTTTGTTCTTATTTGTACACCAAGTACTATGTTTATACCCAACCTACTGTAAAGGTGCCTACATATGAACATTGTTTGATACCTGAAGAAATCGAGACTCAACCTCTTGTGTGACCGTATGGGAGCTGAGTGCTGTACAGACGCCTTGCTCAGTTATAGCAGAGAGACATGTCTGTTGCTATGGAGAGTCAAGGGGGGATGCCAGAGTGGCATCTGCTGGGAGAGGTAAGGAGGGGGACAATGAACTCTGATTGTCGCTTAAAGATCCAGCATGCCTTATCATTTAACAAACTTGGCAGACCTCAGTGGATGCCTGTGCACATTCTAGATTCTCGGCCAAGATGGCCTAACCGGCTGCCTTAAAGTGGATCCGAGGTGAACTTTTACACATTGCATAATTGTGTTCCTTTCCTATTGTCTGTTTATAGGGCATTCCTCAAGCAAAAATACTTTTTTGTTTTTGTTTTAATACTCGAATTCCCTATAAACTAAATAAACCACGCCCACAGGTTTTCAGTGAGCCTTGGCAGTAGCAAGGGCTCATGGGAGCTCAGTCTGGGCAGGAGGATTAGGAGGTGATACTAGCCATTGATTTCAGAGGCAGAGGGGAGGAAGGGAGGAGGGGGGATTAGGTTTTTTTTCACAGGCTGAGTGCTCAAGATACAGATAGGCCTGCCTCTGTGTAATGTTTACAAACATGGCTGCTGTCATTGTATCACAGGAAGAAATAATCATTTTCTATTAAAGCTGTTTGCAGCTAGATTTGCTGTGTAAACTATCCAAACTTTAGATAAGATATATAGACAAGTTACTTGTTATAGTTAGTTTTTCATCTCAGATCCGCTCCTAAACAAACATACTGTCATCAAGTTACATTAGTTATGTTAATTAGAATAGATAGGTAATATAATCTCTTACCCACCCTGTTTTAAAAGAACAGGCAAATGTTTGTGATTCATGGGGGCTGCCATCTTTGTCATGGGGCAGCCATCTTTTTGGTTGAAAGGAGGTGACAAGGAGCAGGAGACACAGTTCCAACTGTCCTGTGTCCTGATAACCCCTCCCAGCTGCACACACTAGGCTTCAAATGTCAAATTAAAAATGTAAAAAAAAAAAGAAAAATTGCACCAAAACAGCAGAACGAGAACAACAAAATCAGAAATCCCATCATGCTTTGCACAGCATCAGGGGGAAAAAGCCCGGGCAGTTTTCTTCTGTGCAGCTAAAAATGAGGCTTGTATAAGAGAAACAAAGTTCTGATGCTGTGAAACTGGTAAAGAAACACCAAGCCTTTTCAGTGCTGCTGAGTCGATTTTTAGTCCGGAGGTTCACTTTAAGATAATAGCAGTCTGTGGAAGGCATATTGTATTGACACTCACCCCGCTATAGACAAGACTGGAAAGGGAGATGTGTATTATAGTGTTCTCATATTTTATAAACCTGTACTTCAGTCATAGAGACCCTGTAAATCAGGGGTGTCGAACTCAAATACAAAATGGGCCGAAATTGTACACTGGGATCTAGTCGCGGGCCAAGATTGTACACAGGGGCCTAGTCACGGGCCAAAATTGTACACTGGGGCCTAGTCACGGGCCAAAATTGTACACTGGGGCCTAGTCACGGTCCAAAATTGTACACTGGGGCCTAGTCGCAGGCCAAAATTGTACAGTGGGGTATGGTCGCGGGCCAACCTCAATGTCTACTGGGCACCTTCCTATCTTATAAAGTTCTCTGGTGTCTAGAGGTCCTCCCGTCCCTATACAATTCCCTGGTGTCTAGAGATCCCTACCCTCCCCTTTACAGTTTCCTAGTGTTTAGTGTTTTCCCCCTACCTCCCCATATTGCTTCCCTGGTTGGCTTCACCTTCAGTATAGCTACCCTGGTGGATTAGAGTGGGCCAAACATAATGCAAAGATGGGAAACCACTTGAGGGCCAAATTTAATGGCTCTGAGGGCCAAATTTGGCTCGCGGGCCGGAGTTTGACATGTATGCTGTAAAATCATGCTTTTTACCCAGAAAAAAATGGCTAAAACAATTTTGAACTTGTGTTTTTATTTCAGCAGTAAACAATTTTCAGCAGCACAGCTGGTCTTTACTATTGACTAAGGACATTTTTACAGTAGTCTTTGGGTATTTTTTTTTTTTTTTTTAAATTTATGCAAAGTGAAAAAAGTTGACAAACACCAGCATCATCTTGCTAGAAGATATCAAGTATAGAAGTTGAAGAACAACAGATATATCAACATCTCAAGAAAAGAAAGAAAACCCCTCCCTCTCACAAGTGCTCCTTCCTTCAAACCTTTATCTATACTCAGGTCTCCACAGGCAACTAGCCAACAAAAATCTGTGTCGGGTAGATCTCTAGTTTACCCAAGGACGGTGCTCCTCAATTGTTCCTCCGCATACCATGAAGTATATTTGAAATGAGTCCTGAAAATGTCTATATTCTTGCCAGAATATGTATGTTTAATAAAAAGTTTCCATCTGCTGAAAAAGGTTTTTGGTCTTCGGGTATTTTATGTACTGAAACATTCTATAGTATGTGTGAAATCGGGATAGAGAATTGTCTCTTAAGTAAAATGAACAGCACATGGCCTTGGATCTCAAATGGCTAGCAACTGATTACGTATAATGAAAGCATATTAGTAATATAATTCATAGCAATATGCTGGTGTTCATATCTGACTTTTATTTGCATGAAACTTGCCTTACTAGTCCGTTTGCCTGCTGGAGCTTTCAATAAACACCCAAGGAGAACACTAGATGTACTAGTTGAGAAATGTTTGCTAGCTTGTAGGTTTCATTAGTATTGTGTGTGGCCTTGTGAATAACAGCTCTGTTTAGCCATAGGCTGTTATAGTTATCTGATGTGTATTAAGAAAAGAAGCGCTTTTGTGGGTATAAACATACAGCGTGGGAGCTATAAACGTGGCTGGAAGCAAAGAATGTGGTTGACTTGTGTTTTGTTTAGCCTCAGATGAGTTGAGTGAATGAATTTGTAGTTAGTCAATTGTCAAGATTATCTTGATTCTGTTAGATTTGTGTGTTATGCTGGGAATACACGAGTCCACCCGGCGGCTCGATTAGCTGCCGGATCGACTCCCGCCGCTTCTCCGCGGCCGCCCGGATCGATTCCCGCTCGTCCCCGTGGGCACTTCCTTATCAGCGGTTTGTTTTCTTCCATTGTCCGCCCGCGGGGATCGAGCGCGGAATCGATCCGCCGTGTGATCGGACACCTCAGAAATTTTAAATTGAGCCATCAGCGGCTCGATTCATAAGGAAGAAACGCACCGTCTATTCCCAGCATAATGCCTCATACACACGCCAGAGGCAACTCAGCTGAGATTATTGTACTTTGAGGTCTCGACGAAGAATTGATTTGTTCACAGCTGTCCCATGATTTTGTTTAGCAGTCAGTCATGGTGTATCGTTAAAGGGGAACTGAAGTAAGAGGTATACGGAGGCTGCCATATAAACATGGCAGCCTCCATATTATACCTCTCTCTTCAGTTGTCCTTTAAACAGCTAGCGATGAACAAGCGCATTATCTTCTTTTGCTTCTGGACCACAGGATGCTGCTCGAGCTTGCACCACCTGCTATTCCTCCACCCTTGAACAGTATGCACTGCTTGGCTATAGCTGTGCAATGCGTCTGTACAGCAAGCATTCCCTAAAATGTTTCCCTAGCAATCAGTGATTATTAACCACTCAACGACCGCCTAACGCCGATAGGCAGCGGCTGGTCGTAAGTAGATTTACATGGAGGCCGTTCCATGTCAGTTCACGGAGGGTGTCTCAGTGAACAGTCTGCGAGCCTCCGATCGCGGCTCGCAGGTGAAATGTAAACACGCAGGGAAGAAATCCTCTCTGGCCGAGGATCGCCGGCATCTGATAGGCTGAAGCCTATCGGAGGCGGTACAGGACGGATCGCTGTCCTGTACCGCCCATGGGGAGGGAGGGAGGGAAGGAGAGGGCGGGAGGTATAGCGCTGCGGAGGGAGGCTTTGAGGAGCCCCCCCTCCCCCGCTAAACACAAGTGAGCGGCGGCGATCAGACCCCCCCCAGCAGGACATCCCCCTACAGGGGAAAAAAGGGGGGGAAGTCTGATCACCCTGCCTGAATCCTGATCTGTGCTGTGGGCTGAAGAGCCCACCCATCACAGATCACACAGAATTAGCCTGGTCCTTAAAGAGGCTCTTAAGTGGAAAAAAAAGAGTTCTACTCACCTGGGGCTTTCCTCAGCCCCCTGCAGCTGATCGGTGCCCTCGACGTGTCTCTCCGATCCTCCTGGTCCCGGCGGCGACCACATTTGTGATGCTTGTGAAGTTGATACTAAGAGAAAGGAAGTTTTGTCTAGTAAAGGGTTGGAAGTCCCAACATCGATTGGCTCCAAATCCCGGTTCAATCCACAGATGCCTGCTAGCTCCGCTTTA
Source organism: Hyperolius riggenbachi (assembly GCF_040937935.1). Lineage (NCBI taxonomy): Eukaryota > Metazoa > Chordata > Amphibia > Anura > Hyperoliidae > Hyperolius > Hyperolius riggenbachi. Next base: position 204,795,424 of record NC_090652.1, read on the forward strand.
GGTGTGTTTTACAACACGGTTAAGAAGGAAGTAAAAGCCCCAATGTATCCCAGAGATGAATCAAATTTGACAAAAGGGGAAAAAGAGACACTCAGATTGCTACAAGAACAAAAAGAGGTTGTGATAAAACCCTCTGACAAAGGAGGTAACATCGTCCTTTGGCCTACAGAGATGTATGTAGAAGAATGTTGTAAACAACTGGAGGATGGGGTAACATATAGACTATTGAGGTCTGATCCAACTGAACAACATATGAGAAAATTTAAAATCAATTCTGAAGGTAGCTGTGGATAAGGGAATCATGAGTAGGTCATCGGCAAACAAGCTCATTCCGGAAAATCCGAGAAAACCAGTATGGTATTGCATACCTAAAATTCATAAAAGCATGACGTGTCCCCCTGGAAAACCAATTTGCTCAGCAATTGGATCAGTATATGAGTTCTTATCCCAATTTTTGGACTACAAATTACGCCCATTGGTAGAGGCATTGCCCTCCTTTTGTGTTAGACATCACCCAGGTTATTAATATCTTGTCAGAGCTTGAGTGGGAAGAGGGGTGGTCCTTGGCTAGCATAGATGTGACATCTCTGTATAGCAGAATTAGGCACAAAGATGGGTTAAGGGCTGTTGAATCCTTCCTTCCGTTGTTGCAGGAGAGTCAGGCGGTAAATTAGTTTGTGCTGTCTGGCCTGGAGGCGGTCCTTACCGGGAACTCCTGCCTCTTCAACGGCCGCAGGTACCATCAGGAGGTTGGCACAGCGATGAGGACCCCTGTGACTCCCACCTTTGCCAACCTCTTCATGGGAAGGTGGGAATTAGATCAGATATATTCCGGGAGGGGAGGAGTTGCCGGTTGAGTCCGCCTTTGGGCCAGATATATTGATGATATCCTAGTGGTCTGGGCGGGTACACGTAGACAATTTGAAGAATGGGTACAGTTACTCACCACAAAGTGGGGTGGGAGGGAATTGGACTTCCTGGATTTAAAGATAACAGTGGAAGGTACGCAATTGGTCACTACAACTTTTAGAAAAGATAATTCCTCTGATATGGTATTACATGGTTAGTCACAATCCCAAGAAGTTGAAGGATGGCTTGCCGTACAGTCAAATGATTCGTATGAAGAGAAACAACTCCAAGGAGGAGGAAGCAAGATCACAAATGATAGAAGTCAAACAAAGATTCTCCAAATGCTGTTAAGATAGTAAAGTCTTATCGGCGGCTTTTGAGCGGGCAGAGAAGATTGATAGAAAAAAGTTGTTACAGCCAACAGTAAAGAGTAAAAGGGAAGGATTTTTTATGCACTTTACGTATTCACCATTAGGAGACTTCATAGCAAGCTCTGTTAAGAGAAACTGGGGCTTATTGCAAGCAGACCCCCTGTTAAAAGATAAAAGCGCAATTCCTCCATGTATATCATTCAAGAGATGTAGAAACCTTTGTGACCAATTGGTGAAAAGTGAGTATAAAAGTACCCAAACAAAGACCTGGCTCAACAAGTCAAGGATTGTTGGGAACCACAGATGTGGGACTTGTTCACATTGCGATCAGTTGAACTGTGGCAAGCAATTTTTTTCATCTGGGAAAAAGATATAGAATAAACCATTTCTTCAACTGTAGAACTAATATGGTAGTTTATATGGTTACGTGCCCGTGCAACCTAATTTATGTGGGGATGACCACGAGATCAATGAGAGAAAGATTTCATGAACATTACAAGTCTATTGGGAATGAAAAAGGAGCCAAGAGACTAATTGAACATATAAGGCATAAACATGGATCTGATCCTAATTGCTTAAGATTTCAGGGTATAGATAAAGTTGTTCCAAATGAAAGGGGAGGGGTAAATAAAGAAATACATCTCCTACGTATGGAGAGTAGATGGATTATAAGATTACAGGCAGAGAGGACCCCTTGGGATTCAACGATCGAATAGACATGGGAATCTTCTTTTAGTTCTGGCATTAGCACGATGATGAATGTTTGAGTTGTCTTCATTCAGTTGCCAACGGCATCCATTGAGTGCTTATAAGTGTTATAAGTATTTAAGATGTGTTTTGTGATATAATTATATAAGTAGTGTGGTTGAACACTGTATTGCCCTTAGACCAATGATAAGGGTCTCAAGTATGTGTCCTGAAAGTGTGGGCACACTGAGAGCCAATTTGAGGCTTGGGCAAGTAAAGTAGGAGAAACGTGGACCTTTGATATCAGATGTCCTCTTGGTGTGGCTATATTGGGCTTGCCTGTGAGAAATATTGAGGTCTGCCAATTAATAATAATGTGTCTTATAGTGTACTCACATATATGTAAAGTGTGTAATATTGGCTAGTTTTGATGATTGTATTTTATGTTATTCACATTGATGCCTTTCCCTAGTTCCTCACCCCTTTTTTAGCAAGTAATTCTAAAGTTTACTTATGCAATGGCCAGTGTTGGTCTCACCAGTCTGGATAGATTAACTCTGAATAGGAGTATATGCTATTTTTCAATGAAGTCCTGTAGTTAGCAAGTTGCCTACAAGATGGCCTCTTAGGATCGGAGTAGGCGTACGAAAGTCTGTGTGATGCGTTACATGCGACCGTGGCTGGTATAACACGGAAATAGTGTCGCTGATGCATATCAATGGCCGCAATGAATGCGGCCGGCGGATATGACGTGAGGTAATGACTCGGAAGTGTTAGGAACGGCAGGAGCTTCGATTGAAGGCAGGTGAGACCACCATTAGGCCTGTAAGCCGATTTGGCTAATTGTTTATACAGGGGAGGAGCTTGGGATATAAAGGTGTTACTGTGAAGGGGTATCATTGATCTTGATAAAGCTCTTATTGTGGGGCGAAACGGCTGTCGATCTGCTGTTCTCCGCACCTCTCCTCACCTTCTGTACCTGCTGCTGAAATTGTGCATCTGAACTGTGATAAGTATAGCTGTTTTTATGCTGCCTATCATTCATCATTTTTTATGCAATTGATTTATTAAAGTTTGAGAAGTTTTTTTTATATGGATTTTCCCAAACGAGTTGCTCCTGGATCTTTTTTCTTGCATGGAGGTTACAGTATGGATCTATATATCACTGGATGTTGCACCGTTTGAAGTTACAGTGATGGAGTAACGGGCATGTACTTAGGTGTGCACTCATTTTTTTTCTTTGAAGTGGATAACATTATACTCTAATGGGTTGTACAACTTTAATTAAAACACAATATTGGTGTACAAGGTTGAACAATTGTTTATTGGAATATCAATAGACAACCATTGAAAATATATATATTTAAAACCTCTTATGCACTCCATTTTCATGGCCTCTAAGGCATATATCCTTAACAACCTATGAGGGAAGAAAGTACAACAGTGATATGTACTTGTCTCTTCTAATTCTACGCATAATTCAACCAAAACCTATTCCTGTATGGACATATTTACATTTAAAAATCTTACATCTGGTATAAGACATATTGTACTTGCATGCAGTAACTATAAGTACATAAGCATGGATATACTGTAAATGAAAAGAAAGAAAAGCAGAAAAAATCCTGTTAAGTAGTTTTTTTGAAATAATCTTTTTGAGTAATTTTAAGCTACTTTCCCACCAAGACGTTGCGTTTTAGGGGACGTTATGGTCGCATAACGTGCCCCTAACGCAAGGTATGGTGGTGTTGAAGTTGGACGTCAGATTGAGCTGCGTTATGCAGCTCTCAAAGCAGCCGCTCCAGGTTAGTGATAGGAAGTCCGAATCTTTTTAAGGATTCGGACCATTTGAATCGGATCATTGAAAATATCCGGATCTTTGAACCGAATCATTTGAATAATTTTACTAGGGAAGCAGACTGGGTGAAATGACTAGCAGGACAGGACTTTCCCTGCACTGTACATTCTGTATGTTCCTGTTTCTTCCAGACAGACATCCACTGTGAACCGAATCTTTCATCCGGATCAAATGAACAATTCGTTCATGATCCGGACAACACTACAGTCCTTCCACGAGTCTCTGCAGTGCAGTGAATATTAATTAGCCATGTGGCTGGCCTCGGAGGAGGAGGGGAGACCTCCTCCCCCAACATTACTGAGCATGTGCAAGCAGTCTAACGCTGCTTAGCCCAGTATAACGTACATCATGCAGCACTTTGTTTAAACGTGCTGCGTTACTATGTAAGGCAACGTGGGCACTGTGAACAGCACAATTGATTTTACAGTGCTGTGAGTTAGGCTGCGTTACTTGCTGCTGTAACGTGGGACTTTAACGTCCCACTGTGAAACCAGCCTTAAGTGTCCAGCAGTGCCACAACAAATAGGTACAGTACAATACAATAATCCTGTCCAATAGCAATCACTCAGTAAAAAATGGGATCCATTTACCCCGGGAGGTCTGGTCTGGTCTCCAAAGAATCCCAACATCATATATACAGTTTCAGCACAATGATGTTAATCTGCTAATTCCAGATTATAATAAGAAAGCCATTTATTCCAGGTTTTTGTAAAAATGTTTAGGGCATTTTCGCTTGACATGCACTCGCTTTATATAAACCAGATCATTATGAACATAAGTCACCCAGTGTTTTTTATGGGGAGGAGTTTCCTGATTCCATCTCAATGCAATCATTTTTTGAGCATAAGCAACCAGAGCCCTGAAAGCCTGCATTTTGTGAGTGGGCAGGAGATTATCCTCTATGCTGCCCAACAACAGGACCCCTGGGGAAAAGGGTAGAGTAATATTAAATATCTTTTTGAAGTTCTGCTTGTATTTGTTGCCAGTAGGGCACTATGTGGGTGCATTGCCAGAACACATGGAAAAGGTTAGCCCCTATTAGTTTGCATCGGTTAAAGATTCCTGCAGATGTGGGATCAATTCTAAGCAACCTAGCTGGAGATAAGTAGCGTCTATGTATAAACTTAAGGGCAATTATAAATTTAAGGGATGCAATGTCGACTGTGAAAGAAATCCAAGTATGCTTTCCCATTTTTCTACTGTTAATTCTGGAATGTCAGACTGCCATTTTTTAAGAAGATCTTCAGCAATCCCTCGCCCCCTGGGAGGGAATAGTTTGTAAAAAGTGGACACAACGTGCTCTAAATTTTCTTTTATGATCTTCTCCTCTATGATGTGAGATTTTACTAACAATGTATAGTTTTTAAAGTGAAATTGAGCAACAAATGCATGTTTCAGCTGTATGTATCTGAAGTACATGTAAGAGGGCAAGTTAAATTAGTGTTTTAACACAGAGTAGGGTTTGAGGGAGTTATCTACATTATTAGCAAGTCTTGTTATACTGTGGTCTACCCAGATCTTAGGGTTAGGTATCGTTAGAAATTGTGGCAGAGTATGATTTGCCCAAAGTGGGGTGTTTGGAGAAATTTGTCCTGATTGTGACATTAAGAAGTTCACCTTTTCCATTACTTTAACCGTATTAAGCATGTTGGAGGTAGCCCGAGGAATATTCCTGCTGCCTCTGATTGAGAGACTGGAAAGGGCATCATAAGAGCCCATAATGTCTGCCCCCAAGACTGTGGCGGGGTTCAGTGAGGATTGTGCAAACCACCAATGAATGTTGACTTAAGCAGAAGCCCAGTAATAGTATTCGAAATCAGGAAGGCCAATACCCCCCTGATTTTGGCTGAGCTGCAGAGCTGAAAGTGCAATTAACAGATTCTATGGATGCCATAGCAAAGAGGAAATGCATTTTATTTATTTCCTTGAAAAACTTAGCAGGGCTAAGTGCAGGACAGTTCCTAAATTAGTAGAGAAATTTGGGTAGCATATTCATTTTAAGGGTGTTTGCCCTTCCTAGAAGCGTTAGAGGTAAAGATTTCCAGGCTTGACATTTGTTTAAATTTAACTAGGATGGGGTCCATGTTTACTGAAGTAAAGTCTTTTAATGTTCTGTTAATCTTAATCTCCAAGTAAGTGAATTCTGATACCCATTGGAGCGTATTTGTGCAGCAGTTAAGGAGGGGCCTGAGTCAGCTAAATAGAGTAAAATGTCATCTGCATGAAGTAAAGGATCTTCATCCAACATACAAATTACTCTCTGGGTGCAGCTATAGCTGTATTCCTATTGCGGCGCTGGCTGTGCCCCAAATTTCTGGTGCTGCTTTTACAGAGCTCCACTCCCTCAAACCCCCCCCTCCCATATGGTAGCCAGGTATAGGTGCCTCCAGTATAAGTAGCCAGGCATAGGTGTCCCAGTATGGGTAACCAAGAATTGGTGTTGGTGCTCTCAGTATAGGTAGCAAGGAATAGGTGCTCCCAGTATAGGTAGCCAGGAATAGGTTTCCCCCAGTATAGGTAGCTAGGAATAGGTTGCCCCCAGTATAGGTAGCCAGGATTTGGTGCCTCCAGTATAGGTAGCCAGGATTAGGTGCCTCCAGTATAGGTAGCCAGGAATAGGTGCCCCAGTAAAAGATAGCAAGGAATAGGTGCCCCAGTATAGGTATCCAGAAATAGGTGCTTGCAGTATAGGTTTCCAGGAATAGGTCCAGCCAGTATAGGCAGCCAGGCAGCCCCTGGGCACTGTTTACAGTGGAGGACGCAAGCTCAGGAAGAAGGGTTAAGTAAGTAGTACATGGATCCCGGGGATGTATGTGTTTACCCCTGGCGCTGTTTGTGCGCCCGCCAGTGCGTCCCACACCCCGCCACCATTCGTGCACCCACTACTGCATGTCCACCCTCCAAAAACCGGTAAAACGAGATAGTGCATGGTATGATTACCATGCACAATCAAACCGTAGTATTCTGCAGCAACCCTATAAATGTATAATAATAATGTCTAATAAATTTCTATACTATCTCACAAAAGTGAGTACACCTCTCACATTGTTGTAAATATTTTATTATATCTTTTCATGGAACAACACTAAAGATACAAGACTTTGATATACAGTAATGTAAGTTAGTGTACAGTGTACTTCCGCAAAACCGCCTGTGTACTCGAGCACGTCGTCATCACTTAAGCGTCAGCGTACATTCGTACTCCTCTCAAGGAAAGGAGGAGCCGGGATGTACACTGATGTGGTGACGACGTGCGATTTTATATTTTGATTTTAAGGCACTTATGTTATATGTTATATATATATATATATATATATATATATATATATATATATATATATATATATATATATATATATATATATATATATATATATATATATATATATATATATATATATATATATATATATATATATATATATATATATATATATATATATATATATATATATTTTGGTGGTCTTCCCTGGAGCGCAGTAACCTCATTGGCTAGCATAGGTTATTAGGTTAGAATCGTGTTTGTTGTTCACACTACAGGTGATTCCAGACATTTGTGGTGCTAGAAAAATTCTAAAACTATATTAAATGCACTGTTGTCAAGGCAGATCACCCTTCATGTCTGCAGCAAGCTAGCTGGCGTTTTGGCGGTACTTACTAATGACTCTATCCCCTAGAAGTCAGAGGAAAAATTAAAATGCTGTCAAGTACTGTAGAGTGCCAGTCGGCTTTACAGCTTTTTTTTTTTTTTTTTTTTACAGTGCTGTAAATATGTGTATTTGCATACAGTCTTGCTTTTTATAAAACCTCCATCATAGCCCTGGGCCATTTCAGATCTTTTGTGTTGACAAATTTAGATGCTTCTGCCTCTAACTAGTTAACCACTAAGGTTTTTTTCCCTAAAGAGACTCTAACAAAATTTTGAGCCTTATTTCTTCTATCCTATATGTTCCTATAGCTGTTCTAATGTGCTCTGTCTTACTGCAGCCTTTCCTATTTGCACAGTGGCTGTATTATCTCTGTTATATGATCTAATCTTTTCTCCTGTGTCAGCTCTGTCGGCATTTAGCATACATGATCAGATATACCAGATTGGTGGACCCACAAGAAAATTTACCTTGTATTCTGTACTCCTGTTGTGAACCTGGTATCGTTACCCTGTCAGTGGAGTAAATGTGTCTGCAGGTCCCACATATTTTTTGTCGGCAGGGTGATGTTCCGTTTTGTTGAGGCCTATTCAAAGAGCTCCTGACAATCATCTGTTTTAGATTGTGTGGTTGCCGATATGACAAGGGTGGAGGTTTAGGGAATATCGTTCTCAGTCTGTGATCCTTGTGTAAAATGGGATGAAGTGTCTCAGCCACCCTAGCTGAACTTGTGAACTAAGAATTTACGATACCTCTGGGTCAATCCTAATACCAGGTCTGTGAGCAATAAAGTAAACAAGGATCCTTATCTTACCCCATTTAGATGGTCTGTTTGTATTAAGGCATCTTAATGATGTATTTATGCTTGAAAAAAATATCTGTTTTTCCTTTTGATGTTGCATGTATATAAGCTGTCTGTACCACCAGCTTGCAAACTAACAGGATATAAACCTGACGAAGGCTGCAAGGCCGAAAGCTTGTTTATTCTTATTCATTTGTAGTTAGCCAATAAATGGTATCATCCTGATTTAAAACTTCTTGCTAATAAAATAATCTATATCTTGTTTTTTTCACTACCAATTAGGCTTTCTGTGGGTGGTACATTTTGCTAAGAATTATTTAATTTTAAATGCATTTTAATGGGAATAAGAAATAAAATGAAAAGAAAAATTCTCAGTTTTTGGCTATTATAGTTTTAAAATAAAGCATTCTACTGTGGATAAAACCCATACATTTTATATGCCCATTTGTCCCGGTTATTACAACATTTAAAAAGTTTCCCTAGTACTATGTATAGAGATAATATTTTATTTGGAGATAAAGGTGTATTTTTTCCACTTTACGTCCGTCACTAATTACAAGCTCATATAGGCAACAATAATAGTAACATACCGTCACAACATACATGTTAAAAAAAAAGTTCAGTCCCAAAGGGTAACTATTTATATATATATATATATATATATATATATATATATATATATATATATATATATATATATATATATATATATATATATATATATATATATATATATATATATATATATATATATATTTTTTTTTTTTTTAAATGTAATGTTTTATATAGATATATGCAAATATTTTGGTAGTTATGGGAGGAGGGTAGGGGGTTAATTTTAATGTGAAATGTATGTATCAGTGTGTAATGTAATATGTTAAGGAGTAATATTTGTGGCCACTAGATGTACTGCATCTAATTCTATGTCCCTGGAACTTCAGCTGAAGTCTTGCAAAGGGTAGATATAATGCACGCTGTGCAGCAACTAGTTGACGTGGACCTGAACTTTTGCACAAGGCAGAAGGAAAGCATAAAAAAGTACCTTGTGTGACAATCCAGCCCCGCGATCCCATCTAAAAGACGTTAAAAGACCGGTTGCTGGATCGTCAGAAGGTAGTAATGTGACAGAGCGTGCCAATCCCGTCTAATCTGCTCCCATTAGCAGTCGAGAAATAGTCGCACCCGATAGCAGGAAGTACGGTGAGCAGACTGACAATAAAGATTGGTCGCAATGCTATCGACAATATGTAATGTGACAATCACTCATCAATCCCGTATTACTAGGCCACTGTTGCCATGCCGGTCTCAGGCACTAGAGACTTATGGAGGCAAATTCACTGTGTGCGTAGTAAACAGTTAAGATTGTTTGGAGGTGCCCATACATGTACAATCCTGACTGTATGTACAATCGGTAAACTAAAATATATCGATTTCACACTGGAAACCCGGGTAATTTCACTGCCACCACTCTCTCGTGTTAGGGGAGAAAAGAGACTCCTGCTAGCTATTCCTAGAAAGAAGGAAACAGTTATTTACAACCTAACTAGCAAAATGACACTTTATAACCACATAATAAACCAATATGGTAGAATGACTCTTCAGAGGGCAGGTACATTGTAGCAGCAATCAGATGACCAGAACAGGCACAAGACTGAACGATAATCGTTAGTTTTATTCTAAAACTACATACACACAGTATACTTTTACCCACAGATAAATATACCTGTCTGGCAGAACAGATTGGGTTGATATAAAAAGGGTAGAGAGGAAAAAGGAAACAGAATGTCTTAATGTACAGTTCAAATACCGTTATTGGTAGTCCATGCAGCAATCGTAAGTCTTTGGCGGAAAGACCAAGATGGCGAATGCCATGCAGCCAGATGTCGTGTTAGGAAATAATCCAAGTAATTTTGCCAGTGTCCAGCTGGCTGTCGGTTGATGTTAACTCAACGTCAGATTTTAGTTGAGGGACTCTGGACAGCCGGGCCCAGTGTCTTTGGGGTTTTAATCTATACTGTAGATGGGAGGGGTTATGACACGTACAAGTTCAGCATTGTGAAATTTGAATAGGGTCAGTGCCCTATTAGACAGGGAGAGATTTTGGCCCAATTCCTGTTTTGTCTGCTTTCTCCGTGCCTATAGGTCTTCTCAAGAAACAGATTGATTATTCACAATCAGCATAATTTTATAAATTTTCTGATACTATACATGAGGACCATGGGTGACCAATAACACCGTTCGTTACTTCCACCCTTTGTAGTACTGGCTCTGGAAGATCCAGATGGTTGAAAATCTCTCAGAATTAGTGTCACGTGAAGTCCAACATACTCTGCAAATTTGAAGGACCTGATATTTTTGTAACACCAGAAATATTACAAATACAGAAGTCTATGGATTATCATAGACATTTAAAGAGACTCCGTAACAAAAATTGCATCCTGTTTTTTATCATCCTACAAGTTCCAAAAGCTATTCTAATGTGTTCTGGCTTACTGCAGCACGTTCTACTATCATCATCTCTGTAATAAATCAACTTATCTCTCTCTTGTCAGACTTGTCAGCCTGTGTCTGGAAGGCTGCCAAGTTCTTCAGTGTTGTGGTTCTGTGATGCATCTCCCCCCTCCAGGCCCCTCTCTGCCCACTGCCTGTGTATTATTTAGATTAGGGCAGCTCCTCTCTTCTCTCTTATCTTTTACAAGCTGGATAAATCCTCCTCTGAGCTGGCTGGGCTTTCACATACTGAGGAATTACATACAGGCAGAGCTGTCTGCACTCTGCAGGAAGAAACAGCCTGACACTTCAGTGCATGAGAGATGCAGGGGGAAAGAAACACACAAATGATCTCTTGAGATTCAAAAGGAAGGGTGTATACAGCCTGCTTGTGTATGGATGTATTTTCTATGTGTGGACATACTGTACATCAACCTACTTCCTGTTTTGGTGGCCATTTTGTTTGTTTATAAACAAACTTTTTAAAACTGTTTTTAACCACTTTTAATGCGGCGAGGAGCTGCGAAATTGTGACAGAGGGTAATAGATGTCCCCTAACGCACTGGTATGTTTACTTTTGTGCGATTTTAACAATACAGATTCTCTTTAAGGGTTACAGCAGGTCAGTTCTAGTTGAAGATTTCAACTAGGGGTCTTTGAAGCTAGGACAGCAGGGCTAAGTGTTAGATTCCATGCTGAGATCGGGGCCGAGCTGTCTCAACTCTCTCCTCTAAATTTGGTTCTGACAAGCTCATATCTGACTTCATCTGATGGATGAGCCTGTAAGCTTTCCAGGGATGCTTGGGAACAGCTTTCACACCCACGTGAAAGCAGGCCTGAAAGATAAATTGAATTTAAACCGAAATCGCAATCACCAAGATCACAATTTCAGAATCGTCAAAAGCGATGATTATCGCGATGACGTCATTTCCGCATGGGGGAAGTTTAAAGAAGTGGCTTCAAACTTCCCCCAACTTTCCGACATGAGTCCGAACGCTGTCCGACCTCTCGCACCGTCTGCCGTCTCTTATGCACAGCATACTTCCTGTCGTGACATACAGGAAGTATGCTGTGCATTAGCACCTGCAGGAGGCAATGTGAATAAACTGGCATCGCTGGACTTGTGCTGGAAAGTATGTCCAGCACTGCCACAGCTTGGGGGACAGAGGGGGCACAGAGAGAGACTCAGAGAGACAAAGGGTGGACACAGAGAGAGACAGAGTGGGCACAGAGACCAACCCAGAGGGGGCACAGAGAGACAGAGTGGGCACAAAGACCCAAAGGGGCAAGAGAGAGACCCAAAGGGGGCACAGAGAGAGACACAGAGGGGACAGGGACAAAGGGGGCACAAAGAGAGACACAGAAGGGTGTACAATGTGGGACAGTGACAGAGGTGCACAGGGGGAGGGGGGAACAATGCTTGATTTGAAGGAAATCGTGAATCGAATTCGCAATTTCGAACAGAAATCGCTCAATTCAATTTTTTCCTAAATTTGTTCAGGCCTATGTGAAAGGTTCCGTAATTGAAAGCGATCAGTGATTGCTGGCAGAGCCAAGGAGTAGGCAAAAAAAAAGTTGATCTAAAAAAAAGAATGTCATTTTGGTTGCTTGCAATGAAATTTGCGTTTGTGTCTCCATGATGCATTCGATATGTCGTTTTGAAGGCTTCACACATTGTATTTATTTATCCTCTCATCTGCGACTAATCACAAGTTTTAACTTGGTTCCACAGCTGTCTCACTCTCTGCCTCCTAGGGTTACAACGGTATGAAATTCCCTGGTATAACCGTCAAAAAAAAACCACGGTACTATGGTATACGGTATTATACAATTATTTGGACCTGAGCCCCCCCCTTTACATTAAATATGCCCCCCCCCCAGTAATAGGTGGCTGCAGCATAGGTAGCCAAGGGATAGGTGTAGCCAGTAGTAGGTGGCCGCAGCATAGGTAGCCAGGGATAGATGTAGCAAGTAGCAGGTGGCTGCAGCATAGATAGCCAGAGCTAGGTGTAGACAGGATAGGCGGCAGAAAACAGTGTATAGCAAGAAAGCAACCAAGGAGGGAAAAGATGATGTGCTATGACTTGCAGCGTCTCTGCACTCCAGACACTCCAACCTGGCTACCTATGCTGCTGCCGCCTATCCTGCCCCTCCACGGTCAAGTCAGCACCATCTGTTGTATCAAAGTTCTTTATTGGGTAAAAAGTAGCATAATGGACATCATCAACAGTGACAGCAGCGCTGTTTCGGTCAATAGACCTTTCTCAAGCTGCATTTATCTTATGCTATGTTATGCTACTTTTTACTCAATAAAGAGCTTTGATACAACGAAATGGTGCTGACTTGACTGTGGAGGGGCAGGATAGGCGGCAGCAGCATAGGTAGCCAGAGCTAGGTGTAGGCAGGATAGGTGGCTGCAGCATCGGTAGCCAGAGCTAGGTGTAGGCAGGATAGGTAGCTGCAGAATAGGTAACCAGGGATAGATCTAGGTGCCCGCAGTAAAGAGAGAGAGGGAGAAGGGGACGCAGCAGCAGGAGTTACAAATACTCACTTGCCGGGCCAGTCCTCTCGCGTGTACTGGCTTCATTCTACATCCTGTTCTTGCTTCCATCTCCTTGTAATAGCGCCCAAGGGGTGCTGTTTCAGGTAAATTTGAGGCAAGAACCGGAAGTAGAATGAAGCCAGTACAGCATGAGGACCCAGTAAGTGAGTATTTCTTTCCCCTGCCGCTGTTTGTGCTCTTGCTACTGCGTTGCATCCCTGCCACTACATCGCGCCCCCCCCCCCCCAAACTGGTAAAACGAGATTGTGCATGGTATGATTACCATGCACAATCAAACTGTGCTGTACCGCAGCAACCCTACTGCCTCCGCAGCGCAGTTAATTGGTAAACACGGGAAGTTAACACTATGTCTACTTCCATGAAAGCAGGAAGTAGGCACACTACAGATTAATTGCAGGATTTTACCAGCTATAACAAAGAAATGTTCTTCTTTAGAGGTTAGTATGTTGTTGCTTATCTTTTAGAGCAGAGAGGACGTTCCGAGTTCAGGTTCATTTTAAGGCACCTTTTGGATTTTTCTGATAATCTTGTTTTCCTTGAATAACAACAGTTTCTCCACATTTTTATGACGTAACCATATTGGCTTTCAAAAGACTGATTAAGAGGGTAGATTTATAAAATGGCAAAAATGCTGCTTTGTCGATGTTTCCTTTATTGCTTCATTTTTCCATTGTTTTTAGTTTGAATTATTTATAGTAAAATATAAAAAATAACCTTTACCTAGATTTAAAATTAACAGGTCTGGCTGAAAAACAAAGTGGGCAGCAAAATTAATATTACAGATGGACCAATAAATTGCACACCCTATTGGCTAATGAGCTGAAGAGTAGGACCTATAGACCTTCAGCTTTAGCAGTCAGGTTACCCCATGGTAGCTTCACTTCGGACCCTTCTAAGATAACGTCTGGCTTTCATGACTTTCTAACTGATAGATTTGCCGCAGATGTGCCGATCAGATAGATTTCTGTCAGATGCCTGTCAAGTCGAATCTGACAGGAATCTATCTGATGTGTGCCACACACTAGGAACAGATTTCCAATAGAATTAAATGTAATTAAATGTATTGGAAATCGATCTAAATGCATTATTGGATTATTAGATCCAATGCAACTCTATGGGCTATCGATCTGCTGCCAGCAGCAGATCCACCTGGATTTTCCACCCTGTCCGATAAATCAAATCAATCAAAATCGGCCGCAAATCGATCGGGGAATTCGATAGAATCGATTTCTTGTCGATTTTATAGGTTCGATCGATGGCTGTAATCAATCAGTGCATGGGCCCCTTTATTTTTGTGGTCAACCGTCTGTGATAAATGGCTCACAAATAGACAATTTGTTAGATTCGATTCATCTTAACCTACGTCCCATCAGATCTAGTGACCTCATTGAATTGAGACATCGCCTCAGAGGAAGTCCTAGTGGCTATAAAAGCTCTAAAAATTTCCAAAACTGCAGGACCGGATGGGTTTTCTGGTTCATTTTATAAGAAGTTTGCTGCCCCACTAATCCCTCCTGGTGCCTCTCTTCAATGCTTAATAAGACTGGCCATACCCCACATACTAGCTTACTTCATGCCGACATAGCAATGATTCCTAAAACAGATCTTGGAACATTAGAACTTCACCAATTCAGGCCCATCTCTCTAAAATATTGATAGTAAGCTGTTAAGTAAAATACTGGCTACTAGAGTCAATTTTTTTTTGGCGGATAAAAAAAACATAAAGACCAGGTGGGCTTCATACCAGGCCTCTGATGCAACACTGAGGGCGGTACAAATTATAGGCATGCTACATGACTGGAAAATCCAAGGGCTATGCCTATCCTTATTATGCTAGGTACACACCATACAATTTTCTGTTAGATTTTTCTGTTAGCTTTTTTCCATGTTGTAGGTAAATTTATCTGGCAGGTAAATCTAAGAGAAAATCTAACAGGAAATTGTATGGTGTGTACCTAGCATAGACATTTATAAAGCTTTTGACACAGTATCCTGGCATTAACTGTTCAAAGTACTGGAAAAGTGGGGCTTTGGAGAGTCCTTTATTACATGAATCAAGGTGATGTGTTCTAAACCAACGGCTTATATCCATTATGCAGAACACTCCTCACCCTTATTTAAGATAGCTAGGGACAACAGTCAAGGGTTGCCCCCTGTCACCCATCTTATATATCATGGCTATGGAACTGTTGGCATCTATCTGTGGCGTGCAATTGGCAAGCATTCACCAGAAGTTGAATTTGCTGTTGACCTACTGCTCTTTCTTACTTAAAGAGACACTGAAGCGAAAAAAAAAAATTATGATATAATGAATTGGTTGTGTACTATGAATAATTACTAGAAGATTAGCAGCAAAGAAAATATTCTCATATTTTTATTTTCAGGTATATAGTGTGTTTTCTAACATTGCATCATTCTCTAATATGTGCAGATTACACAACACTCTGCATTCAAAATGATTCTTTCAGAGCAGTCTGTGAACTAATGACCTCTCCTCTGGCAGATAAAAAGAAAACTGTTCACTTACAGTTGAGATAATAAAAGTCAGAAGACAGCCCTCTCCACGACTTTGAAAGTCATAGAGATTAATGGCTTTTTTGCATAGAGATAACAACTGGAGTTTCTTAACTCTTCCTGTACTGGAAACAATTACACTGATGTATCTGATCTTAATGTTTTATTTCTTAGCTGTGCTACACATAAAAATCATAATATCACTTCAGTGTCTCTTTAACTGTGTCCTCTATTCCAGAACTCCTCTCCTTGCCAGCCAAGTTTTCTCAGATTTCTGGACTTCAAATTAATGCAAGTAAATTGAAAGCTCTTAATATTCCTCTACCTTCAGAATCTTGGCAATCCATTAAAGAGACACTGAAGCGAGAATAATTCTCGCTTCAGAGCTCATAGTTAGCACGTGTGCCCCTGCTAAAACACCGCTATCCCGCGGCTAAACGGGGGTCCCTTCACCCCCAACCCTCCCCCCCCCCCCCCCCCCCGCAAAATCAACCACCAAATTGGTCGTAGATTTTGCTGCTGCTGGAGGCAGGGCTAACGGCTGCAGCCCTGCCTTACAGGGCGTCTATCAGCGGCGCATCGCCGCCTCTCCCCCGCCCCTCTCAGTGAAGGAAGACTGAGAGGGGCGGGGGAGAGGCGGAGATACGCGCTGACAGACGCGCGTGGGGCAGGGCTGCGGCGGTTAGCCCTGCCCCAATGCGGAAGCGCTCCACCGCTGCACGGAGGGGGATTTGGGGGTGAAGGGACCCCCGTTATGCCGTGGGATAGCGGCGTTTTAGCAGGGGCACACATGCCCCTGCTATCTATGAGGTCTGAAGAGAGATTTATTCTCGCTTCAGACTCTCTTTAAGTCCTTGTATCCTTTCTACTGGCCTGGATCATTGCTGGAGTGCCAGGGCAAAAATCTGACTCCCTCATACCAAATGTTCTTCTAGCATAATTATTATTCTCTAGCTAAATTGGTAACACAAACATTGACTCAATGGTCATCATCTTTCCTAGTTGTGTCCCATAAACTCGATAAAAATGACACTTCTACCTAAGATCCTTTATTATTTTAGGATGCTGCTCGTTCGTGTCCCCCCTCACTTTCTTAAGATGCTGCAGAATAGACTGTATAAATTTATTTGGAACGGTTCTCGACCCAGAATCCCCACACAGAGGGGTTTAGTTGCCAATAGCTTAGGCACTGGCTGCGTTCTCTCTTCCCAGCTCAAACACAATTCCCAATTGTAAAGTAGGAGTCTGACCTGAGAGGAAGTAAAACTCAGGAGGAATGGGGGGAACCTGGAACGTGATCCCTAAACTTTCCCTTAACCTGACAATTGTTGAGTCTGTCTATAAAGTACTTACGAGATGGTGTTGGGTGCCAGCCAGATTCTCTCATTTACCTGGAGCGAACTTGGGCCACTGCTCCCGAGGATGCAGCACCAAAGGTGACATGCTACATGTCTTTTGGACATGACCCATGTTATCCAGATTTTGGAATAAGATATATTGGCTGATTCACTCACTGTTAGGCAGGGTCCCTGGTCAGCTCTGCTGTATTTTAAAGTTGAGTCTCTTACTAAAACTCAGAATGTTCTTGTCCACTTTATCTTCGTAGCAGCGACACAGACAATTGCCGGGAGAACACAGTTTGTCTCTTTTGAGGAAGTAAAGCAGAGGGTCATGGCCTTTATGGTGCAGAAACAAATGGCAAGGGTTGTCGAAGATAGGGTTGCGAAGTTTCAGAAAATTTGGGACGCTTTGCAATTGTATATTGGCCCATTGTGATAGTGTTGTTAGAGGTTATATATTTTGCAGACCTTGAGGGCGTATACTTTCTCTTTCCTTTCTTTCTCTGTCTCTTTTTTTTTTTTTTTTTTTCTTTTTTCCTGGCCTTTCTGTATCTCTTTCCTCTCTTCTGTCTCATCTTTCTCTTCTTAACAGCTCCTGTTGGAACTGGCCTAGCATACTTCTCTGACTCTTTAGGCCTCAGCCTATTGGACATGATTGAGGTGGAAGATATAATTTAAGTTTGGAACTTGGTAAATATATGAGTGCACTCAAATCCCTAAAAACGTCCCTTTAAAACGCAGCAAACCGTCCGTGTGAACCACCCCTTACTTGCCTAAACTGCATTTTATTACACTTGTTTACCACTGAATCCTAATCTCTCTTCCACTGAATCAAATAGTACCTTGTGTGCTTTTACACATTTCCATATTAGTTCACGTACAACACCACCGATTGTTTTGCTGTGTGTGGTTGCAGTTTGTTTATGAGAAAATTGGGCTGTGGCTATTCAATGTGTATAGACACAAAAGTGCAAGTGCAGATTCGCAGTAGCCTGAAATATTTCAGGCTAAAAATGAACTCCATGCATTTGTAAGAAATGTATTGGTAATAATAATTACTTCGGAAAAAAAAGACTATTTTTTATTAACAAATTATTTTAAATTCAAGTTTTTACTATAACAGTAGAAAAAAATAGTAAGACGATGCTTTAACAAATGAATGCTAATTTAAAATTAAAAATCATAATTGAGTACTGTACTGTATAATTAATTTGACAAATTATTTAAGCCAGTTTAAGAAGTTAAAAGCAGAATTATGACATAAACATCTTCAAATTTTGTTACAAAAGTTACAACAGCCTGCAGCACATTGTTAATAAATATCTTCCAGGTAAAATACATAGTTGTAAAGTATCATTGCTTGTTATTTGCTGGCGGATGGTTAGCAAACATAACGTTTTAGAGTGTGCCACTGCATGTGAGTGCATGCTTGCGTCCACTTATCTTTTTTAGCTGTTGGGAGCTGGATTTTTCTGGCATTGCAGCATAATTGCCAGGGATAGCTGCATATCATGGCATTCATAAATTGGGCTCACAATGTTCACACATAATAATCCGAACATTTATATAGGGCTTTTCTCCTGTTGGACTCGAAGCGCTCAAGAGCTGCAGACACTGGGACGCGCTGCAGTGTTAGAAAGTCTTGCCTTGAACTACCTACTGAATAGGTATTCACCCTAGCCAGGATTCGAACCCTGGTCTCCCATGTCAAAGGCGGTGCCCTTAACCAGTACACTATCCAGCCACATAAGTACTCGTTTTGCACTTTGCACACTTTTGACGCCAAGTTCTTGATTCCATATTGCACTTCCAACAGGGAAGCCAATTTAAAGCGAATATAAAGTGAACCTTAAGGAAAAAAAAGTTACTCACCTATGTTTAAGATCCGGTAATTGTGTATGCACATGGACTTTTTGAATGGGCAGGTTAAGCCCTAGAGTGTGATCACCCTATCAGCTGTTTGCAGCCCACAGGAATTTGTTCACTGATGCAGAAGGATGCCATCAAATTAAATACAAACCAGTATTAACCCTTTGCCCTCAAGATACACTCTACAAATGGTGACATAGTTATAAAGACTACAAAAGCTGTTAAAATAGAAAATATATATATATATATATATATATATATATATATATATATATATATATATATATATATATATATATATATATATATATATATATATATATATTATTTTTTTCAAAAGCAGTGTTTCTGTTATTAAAGAGACACTGAAGCGTAAAAAAATATATGATATAATGAATTGGTTGTGTACTATGAACAATTACTAGAAGATTAGCAGCAAAGAAAATATTCTCATATTTTTATTTTCAGGTATATAGTGTTTTTTCTAATATTGCATCATTCTCTAATATGTGCAGATTACACAACACTCAGCATTCAAAATGTTTCTTTCAGAGCAGTCTGTGAACTAATGACCTCTCCTCTGGCAGAGGAAAAGTAAAAAATTAACTAACAGTTGAGATAATAAAAGTCAGAAAACAGCCCTCTCCACGACTTTGAAAGTCGTAGAGCTTAAAGAGACTCCGTAACAAAAATTGCATTCTGTTTTTTATCATCCTACAAGTTCCAAAAGCTATTCTAATGTGTTCTGGCTAACTGCAGCACTTTATACTATCACTGTCTCTGTAATAACTCAATGTATCTTTCCCCTGTCAGACTTGTCGGCCTGTGTCTGGAAGGCTGCCAAGTTCTTCAGTGTTGTGGTTCTGCTATGAACTCCCCCTTGCTGGCCCCTCTCTGCACACTGCCTGTGTGTTATTTAGATTAGAGCAGCTTCTCTCTTCTCTCTTATCTTTTACAAGCTGGATAAATCGTCCTCTGAGCTGGCTGGGCTTTCACATACTGAAGAATTACAGACAAGGGCAAAACTGTTTGCAGGAAGAAAAGAGCAGCCTGAAACTTCAGTGCATGAGAACAGAGGGAAAGAAACACACAAATGATCTCTTGAGATTCAAAAGGAATGCTGTATACAGCCTGCTTGTGTATGGATGTATTTTTTTATGTGTGGACATACTGTACATCAACCTACTTCCTGTTTTGGTGGCCATTTTGTTTGTTTACAAACAAACTTCTAAAAACTGTTTTTAACCACTTTTAATGCGGCGAGGAGCGGCGAAATTGTGACAGAGGGTAATAGGAGATGTCCCCTAACGCACTGGTATGTTTACTTTTGAGCGATTTTAACAATACAGATTCTCTTTAATGGCTTTTTTGTATAGAGATAACAACTGGAGTTTCTTGAATCTTCCTGTACTGGAAACAATTAGACTGATGTATCTGGTCTTAACCACTTCCCGAACGCCCAACGCACAGAGGCGGCCGGGAAGTGGACCCCGCAAGGACCGCATGCACAGAGGCTGCGGTCCTTGTAGGGGCATGGGCGGCGCGATCGCGTCATTCGTGACGCGATCGGACGCCGGGTACTGGCTCCGCCCATCTCGCGCTGTAACCCGCCGGCCGTTCGGAAGCGCCGGTGGGTTACTAGCACCCGGATCGCCGCATACAAAGTGTATAATACACTTTGTAATGTATACAAAGTGTATTATACAGGCTGCCTCCTGCCCTGGTGGTCCCAGTGTCCGAGGGACCACCAGGGCAGGCTGCAGCCACCCTAGTCTGCACCCAAGCACACTGTTCCCCCCCCCCCCCGCTCCCTGATCGCCCACAGCACCCCTCAGACCCCCCCCCCCTGCCCACCCCCCAGACCACTGTTTGCACCCAATCACCCCCCTAATCACCCATCAATCACTCCCTGTCACTATCTGTCAACGCTATTTTTTTTTAATTCCCTAAACTGCCCCCTGCTCCCTCCTGATCACCCCCACCCCTCAGATTCTCCTCAGACACCCCCCCCCCCCTGTGTACTGTATGCATCTATCCCCCTGATCACCTGTCAATCACCCATCAATCACCCCCTGTCACTGCCACCCATCAATCACCCCCTGTCACTGCCACCCATCAATCAGCCCCTAACCTGCCCATTGCGGGCAATCTGATCACCCACCCACACCAATAGATCTCCCGTAGATCCGACGTCCGATCACCTCCCAAGTGCAGTGTTTACATCTGTTCTCTACCCTAAACACCCACTAATTACCCATCAATCACCCCCTGTTACTGCTACCTATCAGATTAGACCCCTATCTGCCCCTTGCGGGCACCCAATCACCCGCCCACACCCTCAGAACGCCCTCAGACCCCAGCCCCGATCACCTCGCCAGTGCATTGCTTGCATCTATTCCCCCCTCTAATCACACCTTGAGACACCCATCAATCACCTCCTGTCACCCCCTAGCACACCTACCCATCAGATCAGGCCCTAATTTGCCCCGTGTCGGCTCCTGATCACTCGGCCAAACCCTCAGATCCCCCTCAGGCCCCCTTCCGATCACCTCCCCAGTGCATTGATTGCATCTATTTTCCCCTCTAACCACCCCCTGAGACACCCATCAATCACCTCCTGTCACTCCCCTAGCACTCCTATCCATCAGATCAGGCCCAATACAACCTGTCATCTAAAAGGCCACCCTGCTTATGACCGGTTCCACAAAATTCGCTCCCTCATAGACCACCTGTCATCAAAATTTGCAGATGCTTATACCCCTGAACAGTCATTTTGAGACATTTGGTTTCCAGACTACTCGCGGTTTTGGGCCCCTAAAATGCCAGGGCGGTATTGAAAACCCACAAGTGATCTTATTTTAGAAAAAAAAGACACCCCAAGTTATTCTGTTAGGTGTATGACAAGTTCATAGAAGATTTTATTTTTTGTCAAAAGTTAGCGGAAATTGATTTTTATTGTTTTTTTTTTTTCACAAAGTGTCATTTTTCACTAACTTGTGACAAAAAATAAAATCTTCTATGAACTCGCCATACACCTAACGGAATACCTTGGGGTGTCTTCTTTCTAAAATGGGGTCACTTGTGGGGTTCCTATACTGCCCTGGCATTTTAGGGGCCCTAAACTGTGAGGAGTAGTCTAGAAAACAAATGCCTCAAAATGACCTGTGAATAGGACGTTGGGCCCCTTAGCGCTTAGCGCACCTAGGCTGCAAAAAAGTGTCACACATGTGGTACCGCCGTACTCAGGAAAAGTAGTATAATGTCTTTTGGGGTGTATTTTTACACATACCCATGCTGAGTGGGAGAAATCTCACAATTGTGTGTAAAAAAAAAATCAAACAATTGTCATTTATAGAGATATTTCTCCCACCCAGCATGGGTATGTGTAAAAATACACCCCAAAACACATTATACTACTTCTCCTGAGTACGGCAATACCACATATGTGGCACTTTTTTACACCCCAAGTGCACTAGGGGCCCAAAGTCCAATGAGTACCTTTAGGAATTTACAGGTCATTTTGCGACATTTGGTTTCAAGACTACTCCTCACGGTTTAGGGCCCCTAAAATGCCAGGGCAGTATAGGAACCCCACAAATGACCCCATTCTAGAAAGAAGACACCCAAAGGTATTCCGTTAGGAGTATGGTGAGTTCATAGAAGATTTTATTTTTTGTCACAAATTAGCGGAAAATGACACTTTGTGAAAAAAAACAATTAAAATCAATTTCCGCTAACTTGCGACAAAAAATAAAATCTTCTATGAACTCGCCATACTCCTAACGGAATACCTTGGGGTGTCTTCTTTCTAAAATGGGGTTCCTATGCTGCCCTGGCATTTTAGGAGCCCTAAACCGTGAGCAGTAGTCTAGAATCCAAATGCCTCAAAATGACCTGTGAATAGGACGTTAGGCCCCTTAGTGCACCTAGGTTGCAAAAAAGTGTCACACATGTGGTATCGCCGTACTCAGAAGAAGTAGTATATTGTGTTTTGGGGTGTAGTTTTACACATACCCATGCTGGGTGGGAGAAATCTCTCTGTAAATGGACAATTGTGTGTAAAAAAAATCAAACAATTGTCATTTACAGAGATAGTTCTCCCACCCAGCATGGTTATGTGTAAAAATACACCCCAAAACACATTATACTACTTCTCCTGAGTACGGCGGTACCACATGTGTGGCACTTTTTTGCACCCTAAGTGCGCTAAGGGGCCCAAAGTCCAATGAGTAACTTTAAGATTTCACAGGTCATTTTGCGACATTTGGTTTCAAGACTACTCCTCACGGTTTAGGGCAGTGGTCCTCAAACTAAGGCCCGCGGGCCGAATGTGGCCCCCTGGTACTTTTTTACCGGCCCTCCACACACAAATTGTATTACTTATAGATGCGGGCAGCTACATCTTTAAATATTGGTGGTCTGCATATAGAATAGCAGTGCTGGCACCACACATCCACATTGAAGCCAGAAAGCAGTAATTCACTGGTTTCCAATCAAATTCCATATCAGGTGACACTGCTGTCCACTGCAGGTTGTCACCTAGGTATGCTTCATTGTCTGACCCGCAAAGACTTCTACATCATTTTATGTATACTCCGGCCCCCCAGGAGTCTGAAGTATGTTGACCCGGCCCTCAACCCAAAACGTTTGGGGACCCCTGGTTTAGGGTCTTGAAACAAAAATGACCTGTGAAATCCTAAAGGTACTCATTGGACTTTGTGCCCCTTAGCGCAGTTAGGGTGCAAAAAAGTGCCACACATGTGGTATCGCCGTACTCAGGAGAAGTAGTATAATGTGTTTTGGGGTGTATTTTTACACATACCCATGCTGAGTAGGAGAAATATCTCTGTAAATGGACAATTGTGTGTAAAAAAAAAAAAAAAAAAAAAAATCTTTTGATTTTTTTTTTACACACAATTGTCCATTTACAGAGAGATTTCTCCCACCCAGCATGGGTATGTGTAAAAATACACCCCAAAACACATTATACTACTTCTCCTGAGTACGGCAATACCACATATGTGGCACTTTTTTGCAGCCTAACTGCGCTAAGGGGCCCAAAGTCCAATGAGCACCTTTAGGCTTTTCAGGGGTGCTTACAATTTAGCACCCCCCAAAATGTCAGGACAGTGAACACACCCCACAAATGACCCCATTTTGGAAAGTAGACACTTCAAGGTATTCAGAGAGGGGCATGGTGAGTCTGTGGCAGATTTAATATTTTTTTGTCGCAAGTTAGAAGAAATGGAAACTTTTTTTTTTTTTTTTATTGTCACAAAGTGTCATTTTCCGCTTACTTGTGACAAAAAATAATATCTTCTATGAACTCACTATGCCTCTCAGTGAATACTTTGGGATGTCTTCTTTCCAAAATGGGGTCATTTGGGGGGTATTTTATACTATCCTGGAATTCTAGCCCCTCATGAAACATGTCAGGTGCTCAGAAAAGTCAGAGATGCTGGAAAATGGGAAAGTTTACTTTTTGCACCATAGTTTGTAAACGCTATGGCCTCGATTCATAAAGCATTCCCGCATTCGGAAATGCAAAAAAACGCTCACTTTACCGACCACACACCAAAATATGCATTCATAAAGGCTTTTTCCGCATGAAAAGCCGACATTTGCGAGCAGAGTGATCAATCACCGCCTTGCGCGGTGATTATCACAGCAACAGTAACAAATGTCAATTCATAAAGATTAGAGGTAGCGGTATGCGGACGGGTATTACCGCTACCTCTGATGTGGCGAGAAGCGTGCGGAATCCGTTGCAGTGAATGGGACAGACCTCCCAAGCAGCTGCAGAGAGAACACCGCACGGAGGGATTCCGCCTGCTTCCCCTGTTTCCGCACGTCTCCCGACAGCCTAACGCCTGCCTACAGCGGAGTATCTCCGCACGTATATCACAAGTAGCTAAATTTTTATGAATTACCACCCTGAAGGCGGAAATACCGACAGCGGTGTTTCCCCGCTCGACTTTCCCCGCTCGCAGGCAGTTTTATGAATCGAGGCCTATAACTTTTACCCAAACCAATAAATATAGGCTGAATGGGTTTTTATTTATCAAAAACATGTTTGTCCACATTTTTCGCGCTGCATGTATACAGAAATTTTACTTTATTTGAAAAATGTCAGCACAGAAAGTTAAAAAAATCAATTTTTTTGACAAAATTTATGCCTTTTTTGATGAATATAATAAAAAGTAAAAATTGCAGCAGCAATCAAATAGCACCAAAAGAAAGCTTTATTAGTGACAAGAAAAGGAGCCAAAATTCATTTAGGTGGTAGGTTGTATGAGCGAGCAATAAACCGTGAAAGCTGCAGTGGTCTGAATGGAAAAAAAAGTGCCTGGTCCTTAAAGGGAATGTCCAAGCAAAATAAAAAAATGAGTTTCACTTACCTGGGGCTTCTACCCGCCCCATGCAGCCATCCTGTGCCCTCGTAGTCACTC
>NC_090652.1:204825862-204883362 GCF_040937935.1 Hyperolius riggenbachi
TCCATTAAGCTCTCAGATCTTTGACTCATGGAAAGTAACCATTAAAGTGTGTTTTTTAGAGGAACAAAACCAACTTCAATGTCATTTCCAGCTTTGTTCACCCTGACCGTTAAATGGTGTGGATTGCATGGATCAGGTCTTCTGAATGGGTCAAGTATGAGCTACAGTACAGTGCTAATGGTTCAGCACACAGGTCTTTCAAATTAATTATGTAATGTTTACCATAGAGTTGTACATGCTTTCTGTTCCTTGAGCAGGCTGAATATCAGGAATGCAGAGCTTTCAAACTTTCTAACTGCAAAATTGAGACTTTCGTTAATCCTTAATTCTTAAACCCATTCAATTCATTGCTTTAGAAGTGACTAAATAACTGTGAAAATCAACAGATCGGATTTGTGTGCACAAGAGAACAATGTGTCAGTTATTTGCCCTGTGTAGCCTTTTATTCCTCTGAATAGTAATGTATAGTCTCATGCTTGTGGCACGTGTGCACACACTAACAGACAACCATTGAAAGCGTAGGTAAGAGCTGAAAAGCGTGTTCAGACTAGTTCTCTATTTTCAGTTTGGGTGCCACATCCTTTCTAAAAATAGCTTGAAGGAAAACCTACATTTTTAGCACTAGTTATGACTGACTGCTGCTAAGTTGGTATCATGTTTGCAGAAAATAAAAAATGTCTTGCTTTTTTAACTTGCACTTGCGGTATGATGTCCCACTGATGGTGTGGAAGTTTAACTTTTATTTATTTGTTACACAGAAGATTAGTCCTACATTTTAGTTTAGAATATGTGGTTGGCGAAGAGAATAATAGAAAACGAAAATAAAGAAATCTTGTCCAAAAGAAAAGCTGTTATAAATGGACAAGTAAATGTAGAATTCAACAGCTAGTTTTGTTCTTTAGTCAGAAGACTGGAACATAGGCAATGCTTCAAGAGGGCTTGAAAAACACCTGACCAGAGGTATTTTCAGGTAACATGTCAGCAACACACCCCTCACCCGGGCAAATAATGCAGTAAAAGGTTATAAGATGCACCCCCACCCAAATGGAGCGTTAGGTGGCTCCTTTGGTTTTCAAACCTCCAGATAGTATTGTCCCTCGTGGCCCCAGAGCCAGCAAATATGCCCTCCAGATACCTCTGCTTAAGAAGAGCTGAAAGACTGTGAGCTGGATATATGTAGGTATAAAAAAACAAAGTTTTGAAAAGCTAATACCTTTTAATGGCTAACTGATAGAATTAAATGTAACTGTATCGGTTAGCCATTAAAAGGTCCTACTTTTACAAAACTTTGTTTTTTCTACCTGCATAATTTGTTTGGCTAACAAGGTACAAAAACTTTTTTGCTACTATTAGCTGGATATAAACATAGAGTAGAGGCACTGATAAGTGCCAGAGGTAATATTATTTATTCATGTTTATTTAGCCACTTCTGTATCGCTGGTTCATATATCAACTCCCCTGGATACTTCACTTACCAAACAGGGGGCGTAGATATACGTTCCGGTGTGTTTACCTCGCTGTTCCCGATGGGCCCCGCCATTGCACCACCATCTCACCGTTCTGTGATCAGGGAATGAGAACAACTTGTTCTCAAACTCGATCACAGTGCCAGTGTTCTCCCCAGAAATTTTTTCCAGCCGGGTGGTATGAAAAAGTAGCCGGGTGGTGGAAGGTTAGGTTGGGCGCCACTAGGTGGGGAATCGCGCGCACCCCCCCCCCCCCCCAATAAATTGACAGGCTAGGCTCTGTCTTTTGTACTGGAATCTCTTAAAGGGATACTAAACTGAAAAAAAATAGACTAGTTACTTACCTGGGGCTTCTTATAGCCCCCTAAAGTCCTCCTGCTCCATGATCGCCATTCCACACTGCTCTGTTCCTTAGCCCTGCAGCTACTCGATCATGCTCCTGTGACCAGGAGTGTTTTGCCCATGCGCGGTAGCAATTTTTAGTTACCGTGCAAGTGCAAAACGCTGCCGGTAACGGGAATGTGGTGGAGGAGGCAAGTGACATGTGGCTGTGCATGCAGCGTTCAGAGAGGAACACAGCAGTGCGGAATGACTGCAAGGGAGAACAACAACTAAAGGGGCTGGAAGAAGCCCCAGGTAATCACTCTGTGCCTCTGTCTGCCATTGCCCTGGGTGAGTCTGTGGCTATCTGTACTCTGGCTCACCCCCCCCCCCCCCCTTCCAAACTGCAGCTCCCTAACACCTGTGACACTCACTTCTGGCATCAATCAGGGCTGTGGAAGGCAGTGGTAGAACTGGAGAATTGTGGAGTCAAAGGGTTAAGCATCCTAAGGTTCTTGAGGGGGGGGGGGGGGGGGTTAGTGTATAGTAGCCAGCGAGATTACACAGAGATTACATACACGCTGCTGCTGGGACAAGCACAGGGAGAGGAGGACAGCGTCTGGCTGGACATGCCACAAACATCAGAGTTGCGCGTTATTCTGAGTACAGGGAGAGGAGGAGGAGGACAGCGTCTGGCTGGACATTCCAGAGCCGCGCTTCCTAGCTCATGTAAGCTGCTCGTACAGAGAGAGGAGGTCGACAGGACAGCGTCTGCAGGACCTTCCGAGAGCCCTGCTTCCTCTCTTCACTCAGAGCTCGTGTGAGCTGCGTAACGTCTCCTGCATTCCCCGCCCCTCCACACAACTGCCGGGAGCTGAGGAGGTGGGCGGAGATAGTGTCTCTGAGTGACAGCGGCTGGCTGCAATGATGCAGCCACCGCTGATCACTGATGAGCCGCACAGAATGGGATAATTTTACCCGGGCGCTCGGGGGAGATCAGCCGGGCGCTCAGAAGAGACCAGCCGGGCGGCGCGCCCTGGTAAAAGGCTCTGGGGAGAACACTGCAGTGCTTGTGGTGAATGAGAAGCTACGGCAGCGAGACGCAGCTTCTCATTCACAAATCCCGAACGGAAACCATACCTCCATGTTCTATTAATCTAACAGGGGAGTAAATGTAGCACCATCTTGTTGCTAAAAAGTAAAATGCACCCTAATACACCATTATGTACATACATACATTACAATTAAATATGTACATTTTTATTACATTTTAACCCCTTCCACTATAGTTACCAAAATAAAATACTTGACAAAAGACTCCTTGACTCCCACTTTTTAGTTTGATATGTACCAGGGCTGTGGAGTTGGTACAAAAATCATAAGACACCTCAATTTATGAAAACACCAACACCGACTCCAGGTACCCAAAAATGACTCAAACTCCACAGCCCTGGTAAATTCACCGCCTGTCAGTTGCTCATGTGAAAGGGGCCTTATTGCGCAGGACAGCATGGGAAGCCTCTGTAGGATCCAGAGGCTATTCTCACCTTAGGTAGGTATCTGTTTTTTTTTTTTTAAATAGTTTTTGGCCTTGGGTTCTCTTTAGGCCCCTTTTACACTTACCTTGCAAGTGTCTGTTGCGTTATCCTGTTTTGCTGCAGGATAACTGAATAACAATGCAAGGCAATGAGGCCTAGAACACTTAACATGACACATTGCACCAGAGGAACCCGATCCACCCGGCTCAAAGTCAACAGCGCGTTACCGTCTGACTTCCATGGCAACGGAGACGTGGTAGAATCCAAGCAAGTCAATGGGCAACGCAGCTATTTTAAAGTTGGTGGTGGTGGCAGTGCGGCGCGCATGTGTGACGTGAATACGATGGGAAATCCCAGTGACATACTTCTTCTCCAGCAGCAATGTGGATATTTAATAGAATTGGAATTACTGTATTTATTCTTTCTTGTAAATGGAATTCTTTATTTATTCAAAGGGAATCAATACCTACCATACACTGCTCATCAATTTCCAGTAGATTCCAGCAGGGAGTCTATTGGAAATTGGTCAAACTGCAGTGTTGCACTGTTCAATGCAGTTCAAAGCTATAGGCCATCGATCTCCCAATGCTCTTGCCCCACCCCTATTTTTTTACATTTTCCATCCATGCGACTTTCACAGTGCGACCGGTGCAGCATCGTATCTCACAGCATGCAGTGCATTACCGCCAAAAACGTATGAGTTAACAGTGACATTGCAGCATACTTTTCATAATCTGTATGCGACACAACCTGCAGATAACATGCAGCGCAGCTTTCTCGTCCTGTTGCGTTCCTGCTGTAACAGGAAATGCAACTTAACTTCCATTGTGAACATAGCCTTAGACTGCCTCAGACATCTATAAATGTTCAGTGTTTTCTCATCCATGCGCCATGGATATCTAAAGGCATTTTAGTATAAAACTACTTCCACCTGCAGTGGATGTCCTTCAGGGTGTTTAGTTTCCCCATGTTCCTGTGCCACGGACGTCTAAAACACATTTAGCACAAAGTTCTGGTTTATAGATCTGAGTTGATGAAGAATTGAGCAAAAGTTACTGCATTTAATAATCACAATACAAACATAATTAGCACTGGGTTAGAGAGAGGTTAGAGCAGTGCTGTCCAACTTCGTGGGCATGGAGGGCTGTTTTTTTTCCAGGCCACATGGTGGGGGGGCCCCCCTGCCATCACCCCCCTAACCCCCCCCCCCCCCCCCCCCGAGAAGAAAAAAAAAACTAGCAGCAGTTTCCCCACAAAATGCACTCAGATTGGCTGCAGATGTCCCCATAAAATGCACTCAGATTGGGAGTAGATGTCCCCACAAAATGCTGTCAGATTGGCTGCAGATGTCCCCACAAAATGCACTCAGATTGGCTGCAGATGTCCCCACAAAATGCACTCAGATTGGCTGCAGATGTCCCCATAAAATGCACTCAGATTGGCTGCAGATGTCCCCACAAAATGCTGTCAGATTGGCTGCAGATGTCACCACAAAAGGCTGTCAGATTGGCTGCAAATGTCCCCACAAAAGGCTATCAGATTGGCTGCAGATTTACCCACAAAATGCCCTCAGATTGGCTGCAGATGTCCCCACAAAATGCCCTCAGATTGGCTGCAGATGTCCCCACAAAATGCACTCAGATTGGCTGCAGATGTACCCACAAAATGCACTCAGATCGGCTGCAGATGTCTCCACAAAATGCACTCAGATTGGCTGCAAATGTCTCCACAAAATGCACTCAGATCGGCAGCAGATTTACCCACAAAACGCCTTCAGATTGGCTGCAGATGTCCCCACAAAAGGCTATCAGATTGGCTGCAGATTTACCCACAAAATGCCCTCAGATTGGCTGCAGATGTCCCCACAAAATGCCCTCAGATTGGCTGCAGATGTCCCCACAAAATGCACTCAGATTGGCTGCAGATGTACCCACAAAATGCACTCAGATCGGCTGCAGATGTCTCCACAAAATGCACTCAGATTGGCTGCAAATGTCTCCACAAAATGCACTCAGATCGGCAGCAGATTTACCCACAAAACGCCTTCAGATTGGCTGCTATAATGTAATATTTCCAGCCCCCCTCCGCTCCCCTCGTTCCCCCGTGCTGCTGAAGTCGCCGCCTCACCTCTTAGATCTCCGCTCTGCTCCCCTTTGTTCCCCCGTGCTGCTGCCGCCGCCTCACCTCTTAGATCTCCGCTCTGCTCCCCTTCGTTCCCCCGTGCTGCTGCCGCCGCCTCACCTCTTAGATCGTACCGGGCAGGAGATAGGAAGGAACCAGCCACACCAGCACACAGCAGCCGCGCGGCGAATTTAAATGCAGGAAGTGACATCATCGGTCACGTCCAGCATTTAAAGTCCCCCGTGCGGCTGCCGTGCGCCGGTGTGGCTGGTTCCTTCCTATCTCTTGCCCGCTGCCGATCTGAGAGGTGAGGCGGCGGCAGCAGCACGGGGGAACGAAGGGGAGCGGAGGGGGGCTATAAATATTACATTATAGCTGAGGAATGCAGGAAACTGTTAAAAAAAAAAAAAAAGTCCCCTCAGCTCTATGGTCTCGGGCTAAAACTGCCACAGCAGGGGGGCCGCAGCAGAAGGCCTGGCGGGCCGGATGCGGCCCGCAGGCCGCCAGTTGGACAGCACTGGGTTAGAGGAACAATAATGACATATATTAAAATGTAATAAATGACTCAGGATGTCCATGTATACATTAATTATGGTTTCAGCATCAGAAATTTCTTATATCCCCTTCTCCCTGGCTCTGCTAGCAATCACTGACAGCTTTAATTATACAACCTTTCACCTAGGTGTGAAAAGCTTTTCTCCTAGTTTCATGGGACCCCCTAGAAGGTTTCTAGTCACATCCATCAGATCAGGTCAGATACGAGTTTGAGTGAACCAATTTAAAGAATAGTTTCTGAGACAGCCCAGCACCAATCTCAGCAGGGTTTGTCATGTGGCTGTATACCCTGAAGGATCAAAGGAGGCCATCTTCCAGCTGGCTAAACCCAGAGAGCAGATGACCCTACACGGGCACTATGATTGTAACATTTAAAATATGTGCAAACATAAACAAATGAGAAGTATGTTTTTTCCAGAGTAAAATGAGCCATAAATTACTTTTCTCCTATGTTGCTGTCACTTACAGTAGGTAGTAGAAATCTGACAGAAGCCACAGGTTTTGGACTAGTTCATCTCTTCATGGGGGATTCTCAGGGATTTATTTATTTTCAAAAGCACTTAGTGAATGGCAGTTGCTCTGTCCAACTGCCAAAAAACCGTGTAGGGAGCAGGAAAGCTGGCCAGCATCATTGTTTAAATCCTTTTTAGGGAATATCTTTATAAAGAATAAAAGCCTTGCTGAGAATCCCCCATGAAGAGTTGGACTAGTCCAAAACCGGTCTCTTCTGTCAGATTTCTACTGCCTATTGTAATTGACAGCAACATAGGAGAAAAGTAATTTATGGCTCATTTTACACTGGAAAAAATTTTCTTCCTTTTTGTCGGTTTGCACATATTTTACATTTTACGATTGTTCGCTATAGAGCCCCTTTAAAGGGACTCCGAGCACCTCTCATGGGTTCTTTAAAGAGACTCCAACCAGTACTGAAAGTACTTAAAGATGCATACCTTTCTGAAGCTTGTGCTCTCCTCTTTCATTCGATGCCTGAATCGCCATTCTACACCAAATCGTTTTTGTTCCAATTTCAATTTAATAATCGCAGCTGCCATCCTGGCTATGTTAGAACTTTCGGGTCACCCCTGTCTTCTTTGTTAGAGAAGTGCATCACTGGATGAAGCAGGAAGAGGAAGTGACATGCATAGCCATTGCAAGAGGCTCCTCCAGAGGGGTCATAGCACGACTTTGTTGGAAGTTGTCTGGCTTAAAGAGAGTCTGAAGCGAGAATAAATCTCGCTTCAGACCTCATAGATAGCAGGGGCATGCGTGCCCCTGCTAAAACGCCGCTATCCCGCGGCTTAACTGGGGTCCCTTCACCCCCAAATCCCCTCCGTACAGCCGGGGAGCGCAGCCCTGCCCCACGCGCGTCTGTCAGCGCGTATCTTCGCCTCTCCCCCACCCCTCTCAGTCTTCCTTCACTTGAGAGGCAGGGCTGCAGCCGTTAGCCCTGCCTCCAGGAAGAGAACATTTACGACCAAGTTGACGACCAAGTTTTGCGGGGGTGGGTTTGGGGGTGAAGGGACCCCCGTTTAGCCGCGGGATAGCGGCGTTTTAGCAGGGGCACACATGCCCCGGCTAACTATGAGCTCTGAAGCGAGATTTATTCTCGCTTCAGAGTCTCTTTAAAGGCATACCCATGAGTGGTGCTTGGAGTCCCTTTAACCTCCCCGGCGTTCTATTGAGATCGCCAGGGAGGCTGCGGGAGGGTTTTTTTTTAATTAAAAAAAAACTATTTCATGCAGCCAACTGAAAGTTGGCTGCATGAAAGCCCACTAGAGGGCGCTCCGGAGGCGTTCTTCCGATCGCCTCCGGCGCCCAGAATAAACAAGGAAGGCCGCAATGAGCGGCCTTCCTTGTTTTGCTTAGATCGTCGCCATAGCGACGAGCGGAGTGACGTCATGGACGTCAGCCGACGTCCTGACGTCAGCCGCCTCCGATCCAGCCCTTAGCGCTGGCCGGAACTTTTTGTTCCGGCTACGCTGGGCTCAGGCGGCTGATGGGGACCCTCTTTCGCCGCTGCTCGCGGCGGATCGCCGCAGAGCGGCGGCGATCAGGCAGCACACGCGGCTGGCAAAGTGCCGGCTGCGTGTGCTGCACTTTATTTGAAGCAAATCGGCCCAGCAGGGCCTGAGCGGCAGCCTCCGGCGGTGATGGACGAGCTGAGCTCGTCCATACCGCTCAGGAGGTTAAGTGTCTATAATAATACATAAAGTTCTATATTTGTCATTTTTCCTGTGTTGCAAAGCTTGCCAGTTCCTTCAAATTCAGAGTGTGTTGGACTTTAAGTGCCACTAGTTCTGAGAGGTTTGCAGACCAATCGGACTTCTAGGACTGGAGTAAGACAGGTTCAATGTAACCCTTTAATACTACAGGGTTCCCACCCCTCATGTTTAATATCACCGTTCTTGATAAACCCTGGCCGACCTAAAAATGTTATTAGATTTAGCATAACCTGTACGGTTTTGGAGATGGCGCACACATCATAGTTTAAGTATATTTTCTGCCTCAATGTGAAGGGGATGGCTCATCTCAGGTTCCAAGAGTTGTGTGTTCCTCGCCCTCACTCCTCCTTACTGAGCGAGGGGTATAACCATGGCATAGCTCAGAAGCTCAGGGTCCTATACCTTTAATCTGACGTTGAATTATCAATTGACAGCCAGCTGTACACTGGCAAATCACTTGGATTATTTCTCACAAAGGCCTCTGGCCGAATGGCAATCGGTCACCTTGGACTTTGATTGCCCCAAGGACTGCAAGTAACGGTATTTTGCACGGCTGTGGAGTCTGAGTCAGTGGTTTCATAAACTGAGGAGTCGGATGATTTTTGTTCTGACTCCACAGCCCTGGTATTTTTAACTGTATTATAAGACATTCTATTTCCTTTTTATCTCTACTCTTTTTCTATCAACTTAATCTGTTCTGACTGACAGGTATATTTATCTGTTGGTTGTAAAATATATTTGTGTGTATAGTTTTAGAATAAAACGAACGATTTTATCATTCAGTCTTGTGCCTGTCATCTGATTGTTGCTACAAAGAATCTGCCCTTCGAATAGTCATAGTACCGTATTGTTTTATTATTTTCTTATACATTGTTGATTTGCTAGCTAGGTTATAAATAACAGTTTCTTCTATTTAGGAGTAGCTAGTTGGAGTCTGTCTACTTCATTCAACATGGACAGTGGTGGCAGTGAAATTACCCGATTTTCAGCGCAAAATCTATATATTTTTAATTTACCAATTGTACATACAATTGAGATTGTACATGTATGGGCATCATCAACCAATATTAACCATTTACTGTGCACACAGTGGATTTGCCTCCAGAAGTCTCTAGTAAATGACACCTGCATGGCTACTGTGGCCCACGGAATGGGCACGTGGGTGTCACATTACTTTGTCGGCAGCAGTGCGACCGATCTTTAACGTCAGTCTGTTCACCGTGTTTCAAGTCTTCGGTTGCAACTGTCACGGACGGTTGCGGGGCCGCAGACGCGTTCTAGAACCACCCGTGAAGAAAATGCGATCACACTCGATTCTCTGCATCGATTGCGGTTCAGATCAATAGAATCTGGATTGGTTGTGTAGGGGCTACCTGTAGCAACCTGGAGTTTCCCTTTCTCCCAGCTGTCACGGAACAGCCGTGAGAAACGTGGGCGAATTGGAAGGATCCGTGCAGTCCAATTTCTGATCGCTTTCTGGCTAAATTTGTGCAGCCATTACAGGAATCAGAACTGACATTCCTGGGTTTTTTTTCCTTTTTTTTTCTATTTCCCTCCTTCCACCAAAAGGCACTAGCCTGCTGCAGAGTGTCCCTGGATTCAAGCTGTGCTGATGGCCCATCCATCAGATATAGTTGATAAGCACAATGACAGAAACAATATAGTTGGGGAAAAGTCAGACATTCTGGCTCTCCTCCCAGCAGGGGAGCTGACACTTAGCTTGCTTCCCCAAACTTCAAAGAGCCTTTGTCTGGGGATGACCTGCTGTAAATCCCAGATGTATCTCATATTCCATAAACTGCTATATGTGTCATATTTTCTGTGTTGCCAGGCTGGCAGACCCTCCAAACTAACAGAGCAGGATTGGCCCTGTCTGGTGCTGGTTTTGAGAGCGTTTCAGAACATTCTGAGGTAAAGACTGCCAGTTATGCAGTTTGAAAGTGCCCTGATGATACCACATGGGTCCCACCCCTCATGTTTGGTATCAGGCTGCTGGGTAAATCGAGACAGACCTGAAAATGTTAGTAAATCTGCCCTGACCTGTACAGTTCTGTGAGATAGAGCCCAAATATGGTTAGATATGATTTCTGGTCCCCAGGACAAGGGGAGGACTCATCTCATTTTCTAAGGGGGTGTGTGGCTGCCGCCCTCACTCCCTCCTACTGGATCAGGGGCATAAGAAAGGCAGAGGAGACAAACTCAGTGTCCTCCACCCTGAAACATCATCTTGATCTCATCTGTGCCAGCTTGAGGATATGCTGGCATCCACTTGGTCTTAACTCTGAACTTTGATCTGAAACAAAGGATTTTCCCAAGGACTTTATGATTCTTCCCACAAAAGGACACCTTTCCATGAAACTAAGTATTTTTTCTCCCTTGCTTTTATTTTTCATACTGGCTATTACTGTTTTAATAATTGTTGATTTTAATAATTGTCTGTATATATTAATTATTTATATTGCCCGTGAATAAAAGACTTTATCAAAGTCAATCACTGTTCCGCTACCCTATTATTCAGCATACACAGGAACTGAACTCAGTCTTCTGAAGAGACGCTACTATTGTTGATATCTAGACAGAATAGAGTGTGTTTAACCGTTTTTATTCGCAGGACCAGTCACTCAGTCAGGTCCACTGGCCCATACCAGTGGTGGTGGCAGATACCTTGAAATGGTGTGTAAAGTTGTAATTACCGTACCTCACAGGCTCCCTTCTGCTGCCCAAATTTCTGTCTGTTTCTGTGCAAAGATCGCGACCAAAGCTTGCATGGTCTGTGTGCTGAAACCGATTGGAAGGCAATTTGCGGTCTGACCACTAGGGCTCCTGTGACAGCAACTAATCCCCAAATGGTAACGGTAGTAGATTAGACTGAATTGGCACGCTTTGTCACGTTATCATCGGCGATCCATTAACCAGTCTTTTTAACATCATTTAGATGGGACCGCGGTGCTGGATTGTCACAGTAACTCCAAACTTCCAGTGATGTGTAGCCTAGGCTTTGATGTCCTTCTGCTCCAATGCACTCTGGGGGATGAGGTGGTGCTACTGCTCACTTTAAAGGACAGCTGTAGGGAGGCTGCCATGTTGTTTTTTTTTCCTTTTGTGCAATACCAGTTGCCTGGCTGTCCTGCTGATCCTCTGTCTCTAATACTTTTAGCCACTGACCCTGAACAAGCATGCAGCAGATTAGGTGTTTCCGACATAAAAGAGAACCCGAGGTGGGTTCTAATAATCCTATTAGCACACAGAGGCTGGGTTTGCACATAATGCCCAGCCTCTGTTGCTATACCGTCTCCCCCCAGGCCCCCCTGCGCTCTGCTGTCCCCCATAAATCACACAGCCGTGCCAGCGACACGAAGAGTGTCGATAGCGGCTGTTTACATTTGCACTGTCACTCTCGCCGCTCCCCCGCCGCCTCTATGTCAACACTCCCCACCTGCGTCCCTTCCCTCCAATCAGTGGCGAGGGAAGGGACGCAGGTGGGGAGCTGCAACATAGAGGAGGCGGGGGAGCAGCGCTGAATGGCAGTGCAAATGTAAACAGCCGGCTAGCGATATCGCTAGCATGGCTGCGTGATTTATGGGGACACCAGAGCACAGGGGGGTCCTGGGGGGAGACGGTATAGCAACAGAGGCTGGGCATTATGTGCAGATCCAGCCTCTATGTGCTAATAGGATTATGAGAACCCAGCTCGGGTTCTCTTTAAAGCCTCATCTACACGCGTAGATGAGGCTACGACCTGGCGGCTCGATTCGCCGCCGGATCGCCTCTTCTGCATCCCCGCGCTTACCCGCTGCGTCCCTGCTCGCCCGCGCGTGTGTCTGATACGATTCCCTGCTCGTCCCCGTCGGCGCCGCTTATCTTCCGCTCGATTCCCTGCCATTGTCCCCACGCGGGGAACGAGCAGGGAATTGGCGGTGGGGAGATCCGTCATGTCGAATCTTATCAATCGAGCCTCATCAGCGGCTCGATTGATAAGGAACATTGGAGCCTCATCTAAGCGTGTAGATGAGGCTTAATGTCGGAACTGACAAGATTAGCTGCATGCTTGTTTCTGGTGTTATTCAGACACTACTGCATCCACATACACTCACCTAAAGGATTATTAGAAACTGTGATATATGGTATATGTTATGACTGTATTTTTAATAATTGTATTTTATTCCTGCATTATTTGTTTGCTGTGATTAGGCTATGTCTCTGCATTGATTGTAAGTTACTGGAATCAGGTGAGGCATTTGCCATTGTTCTATTGTCTGTCAGCAGACTGGCCTTGCTCTTATCATCTACTAACATTTGATGTCTGTTAAGCTTGATATACTGTCTGGTAGAATGAGAGAGAGTGTCAGTTTTGTGTGAGACAGCTAGGGGAAAGCTGTATGCTCCGGTATCGAATAAAGTTCTGATGTATGGATCAGAATAAAGTGTTTGTCATTGGATTCCATGTCTGCTCACCGTTTATGGACAGTCCTCATGTCATATCATGACATATTGGTGAGCAGTGGTGGGATAGAGCAGACATTGGAACACCAGAAGCATGGAGAAGATTCTGCAGGAGCTTGAAATTTCTACCCTTCGGAAGTTATACCGTAAGAGGGGCTTGCATCCTGATGGAATGAAGAAACCTAAGCTTGTGGAACTTCTGATGGACAGGATACAAGCTACCAGTAATGCTGAGGCACCGAGTGAAGGTGACGTGCAGACTGATGAAGGCTCCGGTGAAGGTGACGTGCAGACCGATGAAGGCTCAGTGGAACAGTCTATGGATCGGACCCAGCAAGGTGTTGCCAAAGGTGAGGACATGCTTCACACATTGCTCAGAGTACTGACTGGGATGATGGCACAGAATATGACCTCAAACAGATCTCAGGGGGGAATGTCACAGCCACATATGGACACTGACTGTATTCCTTATTCCCCATGTTTGACGAGTCTAAAGAGGAAATTGATGCCTATTTAGAAACTTTCAAACTCATT
This sequence comes from Hyperolius riggenbachi, assembly GCF_040937935.1. NCBI lineage: Eukaryota > Metazoa > Chordata > Amphibia > Anura > Hyperoliidae > Hyperolius > Hyperolius riggenbachi. Next base: position 204,839,063 of record NC_090652.1, read on the forward strand.
TGTGAGACACACTATTCCAACCAGTGAGTGGCATCGCATTCTGTTAGGAAAGCTGACAGGACGTGCCAGTGACACTTTTAAATTGCCGCCTCTGGAGCAAAGAATTAACTTTGTGGAAGTGAAACGGGCATTGCTGGCTCTGTACGCCAAAACTCCAGAGACATACAGACAATCCTTCCGATCCTTGTTTAAGACCTCAAAAGACTCTTTTGCTGGAGTCTGAGTGAAGCTGACACACATGTTTAATAGGTGGATTAAGGGCAGTTGTGTCAGGACTTTGGAGGACTTAAAAGAACTGTGTTTGAGGGAACAATTCCTGAGCTGCTGTCCTCCAGAGGTGAAAATGTAGGTGCTGGATCAAAACCCTACAACAATGAGGGATGCTGCAAAGCTGGCCTATCAATTTGTGGAAAACCGGTCCCAGGTGTGTCATTTGCCAGAGGATTTGTGGGTCTGGGAAACATCCAGGACAGCATCGTGTGCAGAGCCCAGGCGCACCCATCCAGAGAGGAGTTCTGCCACCTCAGCAGACAGTTGAAAACAGGTGAGGAAATTGTGTTTTGGATGTGGGTCGAGTGAGCATCTGGTAGCAGCTTGCCTACATGTCATCAGAGATAATGGAACTGCTTGGAGTCCTCAGCCTGCTGTTGGCAGGAATGTGGCAACCAACTCCACAGATGTTTCCCCACTCTTGAGAACTGAAGCGGAAGGAGAAGATGCCAGAGGAATTCATTATGTTTGTCTGTCGAATTGTATCGTAACCAATGACACATCTGACTGTGCCCAATCCCATTGTGCTCGTCGGAAAAATTCTAAGGTGTACATTGGACACTTGGGAAGCCAAAGCAACAAGTGGGAGTTGAGGCAAGCGTTTGGCCGCTATGGACCTGTGTGCCATATCTGGGTCTCCCAGAGTCCACCTGGATTTGGCTTGTTGCGTTTGAGATTCCGGACGATGCAGCGAGGGCTGTATTTGGATTGAATGGACAAATATGTGGACAGCAAGTAAAAGTTGAACCGGCTTGTATGAAGACAAGGACAATTAATTATGAACTCCCACCTAGACTGAAAAGGAGTAGATGGACAGATTTGCCACATACCTGTACCTCAGTCTCACCCAACTAATGAGTTCACCTGGGGGTCCAGGAATGTATGGGGGGAGGAATGTGATATATGGCATATGTTATGACTGTATTTTTACTAATTGTATTTTATGCCTGCATTGTTTGTTTGCTGTGATTAGGCTATGTCTGCATTGATTGATTGTAAGTTACTGGAGTCAGGTTGGGCATTTGCCATTGTTCATTGTCTGTTAGCAGACTGGCCTTGCTCTTATCTGCTAACATTTGATGTCTGTTAAGGGGCCCATACACTCAGCCGATTTTCTGGCCGACCGATCGATCACGATCGATGGATCGATTGCAAATTGGTTGGCCAATCGACCGATCGATGGCCGATTTCGATCGATTTCGATGGATTTCCATCGAACTGGCAGGGTGGAAAATTTAGGTCTATTTGATGAGATTGCTTATTAGTTTGCATTGGCCTTAATGGAAATCTGATGGCAAAAAAAATGCCATCGGATCGAATTTCAATAGATTTCAAACTGAAATCTATTGGAATTCTATCCTGGTAAAAAATGTTCTAAAAACGCATCAGATAGATCATCAGATGCATTTCTTATCTATCTGCTGCCAATCTGACGAGTGTTTGGGCACCTTAAAGAGAATCTGTATTGTTAAAATCGCACAAAAGTAAACATACCAGTGCGTTAGGGGACATCTCCTATTACCCTCTGTCACAATTTCGCCGCTCCCCGGCGCATTAAAAGTAGTCAAAAACAGTTTTAAAAAGTTTGTTTATAAACAAACAAAATGGCCACCAAAACAGGAAGTAGATTGATGTACAGCATGTCCACACATAGAAAATACATCCATACAAAAGCAGGCTGTATACAGCTTTCCTTTTGAATCTCAAAAGATCATTTGTGTGTTTTCCTTCTGTCCCCTTCTTCTCTCATGCACTGAACATTACAGGATTCCTGCAGACAGCTCTGCCTGTGTTTGTAATTCCTCAGTATGTGTCAGCCAGCTACTTTCACATAACAGAGGAGGATTTTTATCCAGCTCTCTTCTATCACTGATAAGATAGCAGAGAAGCTGCTGGCTTATGTAAATAAAACACACACTGGAGTGTGCATAGAGGAACAGACCAGCACGGAAGAGTTGGCAGCCTTCCAGACACAGGCCGACAAGTCTGACAGGGGAAAGATACATTGATTTATTACAGAGACCTGATAGTACAAAGTGCTGCAGTGAGCCAGAACAGATTAGAATAGGTTTAGGAACTTGTAGGATGGTAGAAAAAACGTTGTAATTTTTGTTACAGAGTCACTTTAAAGCTTGATATACTGTTTGGTAGAGTGAGAGACAGAGTCTGTTTTGTGTGAGACAGCTAGGTGAAAGCTGTATGCTCCGGCATCGATGGAAGTTCTCTGATGTATGGATCAGAATAAAGTGTTTGTCATTGGATTCCATGTCTGCTCACTGTTTATGGACAGTCCTCATGTCATATCATGACAGGAACACCTGTTCAATTTCTCATGTATGCAATTATCTAATCAACCAATCACATGGCAGTTGCTTCAATGCATTTAGGGGTGTGGTCCTGGACAAGACAATCTCCTGAACTCCAAACTGAATGTCAGAATGGGAAAGAAAGGTGATTTAAGCAATTTTGAGCGTGGCATGGCTGTTGGTGCCAGACGGGCCGGTCTGAGTAAATTTCACAATCTGCTCAGTTACTGGGATTTTCACGCGCAGCCATTTCTAGGGTTTACAAAGAATGGTGTGAAAAGGTAAAAACATCCAGTATGCGACAGTCTTGTGGGCGAAAATGTCTTGTTGATGCTAGAGGTCAGAGGAGAATGGGCCGACTGATTCAAGCTGATAGAAGAGAACCGTTGACTGAAATAACCACTTGTTACCACCGAGGTATGCAGCAAAGCATTTGGGAAGCCACAACACGCACAACCTTGAGGTGGATGGGCTACAACAGCAGAAGACCCCACTAGGTACCACTCATCTTCACTACAATTCGAAAAAAGAGGCTACAATTTCAGGGCTGCGGAGTTGGAGCAAGTTTGGTTGCCTGGAGTCGGGAATAAATGCACCAACTCCTAATGAATTTAAACTGTAATTAAAATAGAAAATATGATAAAATATTCTATTTCTCAGATAATAGTCATCATAAATAATTTATATTTACAGTAATAGCTGTGCTTAGCCCACAAAAATGAATAAACCAATCAAAATTAGTTACTTGTGCTGCTTCAATAAAGCAGTCCCCGTATTTTTAAAGTCAAATATATATATCTGATTGTGACTGTACAGTATATATGATGTGTACACAGGAATCACTTATATATGTTACGGCCAGAACCCGAAGTGTGGCCACTTCGGGTTCTGGCCGGCCAATGTGCGAAGTGGCCGCAGCGGCCAATGTTAGAAATGTAATTTCTATATTAAATGATGCTAGCGCTCAACAGGTGTTAATCATCCAGATACTTGTAACTATAATGATACTATGTATAATATATCAGCCCAGCGTCCACCACTATTGTTTGCCGTAATAAAAATATTAAAAAGTAAAAATGAAACAGTCCATTATAACAGTTCTCATAAATTTGGGAAAACTGCAGGTCCCAGTTCACAAGTCCCAATACACAGTTTGCAGTTTTCAATCACAGCAGCACAGGAGATCCTTATCAGAATTCAAATATGCTAACCAGACAGTAGTGCCAATCATTACAGTTGGCTCTCTCGCATGTGGCCCAGCCAGTGATAATCTCCTCCGTGCTCTCAGCCGCTTGCCATCCGCATACAAACCGCACATGTAAGAGAAAGCACTTCTATAGCGTAGTACGCTAGTCCTAAGTGCACACCCTTTAGTGCCTAACATACAAGCCCTTTCAGGCTGTGACCCAGCACTGCTCTGTTTTCCGCACTCAGGCACCAGTATATTAGCCTCTTACCAGATGCTTTGGCTGACCTTGCAGGATCAGCAACAACGTTTTGTATTCAATATTCTCTCTCACTTTGCTCTTCAAGACATACAGCACCTTTGAACTCAAACAAACACTTCCATAGTGTAACACCGCTTTATTCCAGTAAAAAATAATTAAAATTGCACTCACAAGGTTCCATTAAAATATGCGCATATCAGTAGTAAAATCCTTGATGTTCAGCGTCTCCCTCCGTGGTTAGGCTCCGCCCTACTAGTTTAGTCATAAATGACTCATCAGGGGCTTAAGCCCCCCTGGAATAAAGCGGACACATGCGTGTCCCGGAGAGTCGTTCGTCGCGGCAGGGGAAGCAGAGCGGGGAGGCTGCAGACATTGCTTCTGCAGGAACGAATGGCAGGATTCCCTGCCGCGACGAACGACTCGGGGACACGCATGTCCCTGGCTGCTCCGTATTGTATAGGAGGCAGGGAGAGGAGAGAGTGGCGGGGGGGATCAGGGGGAGGAGGAGAGGAGGCAGTGTGAAAGCCGGCGGCTTCATCTATTACATTGCTGCTGGCTATATTTAATTAAATTAACCAAGTTGTAATACATTTGGCCGCAGCGAGACAGCCGTAAAATACATTGAGCTTAGTGTAATCATTACATTTCTAACATTGGCCGCTGCGCTGCAGCCACTTCGCACATTGGCCGGCCAGAACCCGAAGTGGCTGGCCAGAACGCGAAGTGGCCACACTTCGGGTTCTGGCCGTAACATATATACTAAATAACAACTATGCTGTAAGAATAAAGCCTGATATGTAGCTGTGTCACTAATAGAGATGGTCAATGAGATGGAAATAATTCTGCGTTGATGCTGATTTATGCAAATATTTGCACTCTTTTTGCTCATGAAATCAAATAATTTGATATGTTGTTAAAATTTGGTTTGGTGACTACAAATTAAAGGGTACCTGAGACGGATGAAAAGAAGTTTTATACATACCTGGGGCTTCCTCCGGCCCCCTTCAGGCTAATCAGTCCCTCGCTGTCCTCCTCCACCACCTGGATCTTCTGCTATGAGTCCCGGTAATTCAGCCAGTCAGCGCAGTCCAGCCACGTGCCGCTCCCACAGCCAGGAGCGTTCTGCACCTGCGCAATAGTGCTACGCAGGTGTAGTACGCTCCTAGCGGCAGAGTGTGTGCATGCGCATTACGCCAGACTGGCTCAAGTACCTGGACTCATAGCAGAAGATCCAGGGGGTGGAGGAGGACAGCGAGGGACTGATTAGCCTGAAGGGGGCCTGAGGAAGCCCCAAGTATGTATAAAACTTTAATTTCATCTGTCTCAGGTTTACTTTGTTACACAGTAGTACTATACTCTACATATGCACTCCCCACAGAGCTGCAGGGAATCCACTGAGAATGTTGTGCACATTGAACACAGAGGTGTTGTCTATCACCCATAAACCTGGTTCAGATTGTACATGAAGAATGTGAAATAGAGGAAGAATAGCCTCACTCCCCTGCAGAGCACCTGCACATCACTCTTACATGTACCCAGAGTTACATTGCCTAGGGCCTGATAGATGTTCTTTGTTCCGGTCTGTACCTTCTACAATTACTCTTACCAAGGACTAGTTTTAGTCTATGACTAAAGGGAATACATATGGCAGTCTACATATCCTTCTCACTTCAGTTGTCTTTTAAAATTCCTAAGCGTTGGCAGTTAAAAGATGACTTTCATGTTACATACTTTCAATCAACAAGATTGTAATATGCAAATTAGAGGAGTCGGAGTCGGTGGAATCCTAAACTGAGGAATCTAAGTCGGTGGATTTTTGTACCGACTCCACAGCCCTGTACAATTTGCACGAGCTCTCCAAAATTGTACAGTTGAAGACTGGAAAAATGTTGCCTGGTCTGATGAGTCGCGATTTCTGTTGAGACATTCAAATGGAGTCAGAATTTGGCGTAAACAGAATGAGAACATGGGTCCATCATGCCTTGTTACCACTGTGCAGGCTGGTGGTGGTGTAATGATGTGGGGGATGTTTTCTTGGCACACTTTAGGTCCCTTAGTGCCAATTGGGCATCATTTAAATGCTACGGGCTACCTGAGCATTGTTTCTGACCATGTCCTACCCTTCATCACCACCATATACCCATCCTCTGATAGCTACTTCCAGCAGGATAATGCACAATGTCACAAAGCTCGAATCATTTCAAATTCGCTTCTTGAACATGACAATGAGTTCACTGTACTAAAATGGCCCTCACAGTCACCAGATCATCCCAATGGAGCATATTTGGAATGTGATGGAACGGGAGCTTCGTGCCCTGGATGTGCATCCCACAAATCTCCATCAACTGCAAAATACTATCCTATCAATATGGGCCCAACATTTCTAGAGAATGCTTTCAGCACCTTGTTGAATCAATGCCAAATAGAATTAAGGCAGTTCTGAAGGCAAAAGGGGGTCAAACACCATATTAGTATGGTGCTCCTAATAATCCTTTAGGTGATTGTAGATCAGTAGAGCTGCCAGGCAACTGGTATTGCACAAAAGGAAAAAAAAACATGGCAGCCTCCCTGTAGTTGTCCTTTAAAGAGGGGCAAGAAAACCACCATCCCACAGTTCTTTTCCTTTCCAGCAGTAAATACGCCCACACATCTCTGATAAAATTAAGAATGTAAATCAGAGTGGGGTAAGTTTTTACAGTGGCGAAATATTTTCTTAATCATTTATAAATTAATATATAAATATTTTTTTTAAAGACATTTTATTAATTTGTTATTTTTCATTCAATTCATTTAGTAAAGTTCCTCTTTAGTATGAACCATTGTGCTGTAAATGCTTCTCTTTAGAGACTGCATGGTTAAATGACTGATTTTATTTATGTGTGGCTTTGTGCTTGATTATACACTTGTATACCTGAATGCTTGATTAGTGCTCTTGCTAATTAATGGGTGTTACTGAATTAGCCTAACCCATAAATTAAAGGATTCTCCATATCCTTTTGGCCATGCAGTGTAAATATTTATATACTTATGCGTACATCTATGTGAGTATATAAAATTAATTTGTATATTTTAAGCCATCCTCTCATTACATAAATGCCTTTATACAAAATAAATTATTCAGTCATTGACATTTTAAATGTACAATTATGGACAAAATTATTTCCTCCTTAATAAATTAGACAACACTCTTGATTTCTCCATGACAACAAATGTTTGTTATTTTGGAAACCATTACATTATAAAAAAAGTTCATTAAGTTTAATTAGGATATTTTATTGATACACCGAGTTGAAACAAGAAAGGGCAAAAATGAGACATCCAAAATGATCAGCCCACTGGCTATTAATAGTCGATAGTGTACCCGTTTTGAGCCTCAACTGACAAAAATCTCTTAACAGTAGTTTTTTTACTAGGTTGGCACAGATCTCCTTAGGGATTTTGGCCCATCATTCCATTGTAAACTGTTCTAGCTGGGTCCAAATTACATGGCTTACGAGCATGGACATTAACTGTAAGCACACTTCACAGATTCTCAATAGGATTGAGGTATGGGTGCTGTGCGGGCAACACCAGAATTTCGTTTTTGGTATCCTTGAGGAACTGTTTAGACTAATTTTGATGTATGCTTTGGATCACTGTCTTGTTGAAGATCCAGCCACGACCTACGCCTAGACTACAAGCAGAGTATTTCCTCTCATGTGTTCATGGACCCTGTTCCTTGGGGTCTTTTTATGCTGATTGAATATTGTTAGGATGCCAGTTGACTGCAAGTGTTGTTAGGAAGCCAATTGACTGCACAAGTATGGTTTCATATCTGATTGGTTGATCACTGTAGGTGTGTTTGGAAAGCAAACATTTGAATGGGGCTAATATTTACTGTATTTGATATAAAGCAAGCCTAAAAATAGATTTTATGTTACAAAATGTAACAAAGGCTACTAAATAGCACTGGTGAATGTTTGATTATATTAAGTTTCATCGATGCTGCAAACATTGGGAAGAAGTATAGAAAAATGTTCCACAATTCCTGAGGGGCTAATAATTTTGGCCTCCACTTTAATGCAATAATTGGTCTATGAGACATTTTACAATTTATTTTTTTATAGCAGCAGTGAAGTATTGTACTGTTAGCCAAAGTTTGGAATGAAGATACCACCATTTATTGACAGAGTACGTTTTCAGTATAAAGTATAGTAATATTGTTGAAGGTGATGTGCTATAATATGCCAAAATGGGCAATCGCCATATTGTCATGTCTAGACAACTGGGGCAGAGCATCTCCAAAAACTGATAGATCTTGTGTGGTGTTCCCAAAGTGCCTTGCTTTTGTGTTGTTGGACAGACCCCAATCTCGTTTGGAAGTATGGGGAAGTGATGCTGAACACAGTGTCACTATTATTTTCCTGAAATCCCAGCATCGATATGCACAAGTAGTGTTTCCCTTAATACATTTATAGCCAAAACACAGAATTTTGGTTAAAACACGCTTAACCAGAAAAATGAGGGACGCAAGCTCACTAAGGAGGGCTGGACAGTTTTTTGCACAGATGCTTTAGGGAGCGAGTCCAGTGGTCTGGTCATTCTAGTTCTTTGGTAGGCAGTTTGGCATACACATCTTGTCTTTTCTCCCCATACTGATCCTCCATCAAGCCAATTTGTATCACATTCTGTAACTTTTGCCATATTGAAATAATAGTTTTGAAATGTAGATTCATGGCTTTAGAGGGAAATGCAAATCAGATTGATGGTAAAACACACTGCAAAGCCTAGGAACCAAGAAATACACTAGCCATTTTTAGAGAACTACTGTATGAGTCCCAGCCTGAACAGGATTCATCTTTTAAAATGTCATGCTTTAGAATGATATGCTGATCTATGGTTTGTAAGGCATTGTCTTACAGAACTATGATCTCAGCTGGGCCTGGGCTAACTGACTTTGTGGATGTGTTTGCCGGACATTATAAATCATTTATCACTACTCATTGCAGGCTACATGTTTTGGTGGTTGGGTGGGAAAACTTTACACCTCCCTGTGCACAGGACTAGAAAATCGACTGTGCAGTAGCTTAAAGGGAGCCTTAACTGAGAGGGATATGGATGTTTCCTTTTAAACAATACCAGTTGCTTGGCACTCCTGATGATCTCTTTTGCTGCAGTAGTGGCTGAATCACACACCTGAAACAAGCATGCAGCTAATCCAGTCTGACTTCAGTCATAGCACCTGATCTGCATGCCTGTTCAGGGGCTTGGGCTAAAAGTATTGGAGACACAGGGTCAGCAGGCGAGTCAGGCAACTGGTATTATTTGTAAAGGAAAAATCCATATACTTCTCAGTTTAAGTTCCCTTTAAATTAACTGGCCACATGCCAACCGACTTACTGAGAATTGCTGAGAGAGTCCCTGCACAGTGTCCAAAAACAGAATGGATTTAGGTCTCCTACAAACGGGCAGCGAACAGGCAGAGAATTCATAGTCTTTCAGCTGCTTTCCTACACTGCCTGGGCGCTTGCTAGTGCTCAGCCAGGCGCTTGCTACCACAGCCTTGCTTATACGCGACATGTCATGAACCTCTGCCACCGGCAATGTCAAGTGCTGACATGCTTGGTGTTATAACTGCTGCCATTCAGCTGCATTTAAATAGCACTGGAAATGCACTGGTGAGCAGCAGACAGGGCATTAAACTTCTTGGGAAGCACGCAGTTGAGTCCTCTGTCTGAAAAAGGCCTTAAGCTTCTTGCAATATGAATTCTAAACTGTGTAAAGATTAGGCTGATTCTAACTTAACAAAGAACTTTATATCAATCTACCAATCAGTAGCCGATACCCCCTTTCCCACGAGAAATCTTTACCATTTCTCTAATCATTCATCGGGGTTGTGCGTGAGGCTAATAATGAATTGAAGTACATCTCAAATTGTGATGGCACACTGTGGCAATGACAGTTTCTTGTTTTGTTTTCTCTTAGCAATGTCTATGACCGTTTCCATTTAAAGAGACTCTGAAGTCTTGTTTTTTAACTGCTTTTCTCATATAAACCTCTTCAGCATGAATAACCCACTTGAATCGCTGCATCACCATGGCAGATGGGGTATTTATTAGTGTGAAAAAGCCCTACAAAGCTCCTGGGCTCGCAGGGCTTTACTTCCTTGAAGAGGCAGAGCTTTGAGCTGTAGCTCTGCCTCTCCGCAATCAATCTCTGCTGATCACCACCTCTCCTCGCCCCTCTTAGTCTTCTTTCACTGAGAGGGACGGGGAGGAGGCAGAGATCCGCGGAGAGGCAGAGCTACAGCTCAAAGCTCTGCCTCTCCAGGGCAGCACAATCTGCAACCTGCAAAGTCGTGGAACTTTGCAGGTCATTTTCTCACTAATAAATCACCCATTTGCTGCAGGGATACGGCGATTCAAGTGGGGCATTCATGCTGAAGAGGATTATATGAGAAAAGCAGTTAAAAAACGAGACTTCAGAGTCTCTTTAAGTCTGGAGCAGATGCGTTTTCACCATAGTATGGGAATAACAAACGCTATCCTGTAATTAACGTACACGTTCTAATCTTGCATTCTGCTTACCGCAATGGATCCAACAGATCCGTTGCAGACTGACCAGCATGAATGGATTCTATAATAAGTGTAGGATCCATCAACTGTTTTTTGGTTTTTTTATGCGTCCTAAAACCTGTTTACGTTTAAGAAAAAAAATTGGTTTCTTACAACAGCACTTACCTGAAGGGGAAAAAATGCCCCTGATGGGTACTTGCCTTAGTAAAGGGAAGCTTCTGTCGAGAACCTCTGAGGATCCCAGTGCTGGGTCGGTGGTCAGGAGGAGGATGTGGCTGGATAATGTACTGCTTAAGGGCTCTGCCTCTAACACAGGAGACCAGGGTTCAAATCTCAGCTCGTCCTGTTCAGTAAGCCAAAACCTATTTCAGTAGGAAACCTTGGGCAAGACTCCCTAATGCTGCTACTGCCTATAGGGCAGTGTCCTAGTGGCTGCAGCTCTGGCGCTTTGAGAGCGCCAGGAGAAAACAATATAAATGTTCTGTGTCTGTCTCAGGAACATCCAGAGGCTTCCCTCTACTGGGGTGTTTGTATTTTTCTCCTAAGCTTCGTACAGGTTTGCTTTAAAGGGTCTGTTTCTAATGTCTTGGTGCCAGATACCACAGGACATTTTCAGAGGTTTTGTGGTGTCCATGCCCCAATGAGTCAGAGCTGTTTTGGCAGACAACACAATAATATCAGTTTGTTTTAATGTTTTGGCTGACAAGTGTACATCAGAGTGCTGCTTTCAGTAGTTTTTTTTTTTTTTTACCAGCAAACAAATTTTTGTGGAATTTGAAGAGTTCATACTTATCTTCCTTTTACAGAATGGCATAAATCTGTAACTGAATGTTTCCTGACCTTTAGATCTGACTGCCTCATTTATCTGCAAGTGGAATGAAGTTATGCCATCAACAAAACTGCTTTGTAAATAATGGTGGCCTGCTGTTAACTTTTGTCAGCTCCAAAAACCTGTTCTGTCTGAAACCGGAGCTTACCATGATCATCTATGCATGATAAAAACAAGGAACTCCAAGAGCCCCAATAGTGTAATATGTACTGGTAAATGGTTACTAGATAGAGTAAATATTAATACTCACTCACAAACAAGGGTTACCATTAGGCAACCACTGTAAAAGCAGGTGGGGAGATTTTCCTGACCCCACTCAGGAATAAGAAGTCGCTCTCTGTAGGTGAGAAAAAGGGGGTTCAACCCTCCACCCAGGGTGGACTCAATATTATGCAGGAGAACAGAGGCGCCAAAAGGATAAAAATAAGCTAAATGAGCTTAAAAAACCAAATTCTTGGTAAATAGAGGAGGTAGTGGTGGACTTACCTCCTCCAAGTAGACACATGACTGTAGTAAAGACAGTCAATATATTTTATTTATGAACTCCAAATATGCAACGTGTTTCGCAGGTTTGATCCTGCTTCATCAGGCAATAACAACGGAGCAATAGCATATGTGGTCAGTAGAAGAGCCAGGCACCTCTGTGATTCTAATCTATGCACGACAGGGGAGTAATTCATCCAGTGACACAAAATCTGTCATTTGTATTATTGTGTATGCTAAGTATTCTAACACCATGGAAAAAGACTAAATCAACCAAGTAAATAGTTTAGCATAAAATTTGCAGCAAAACCTTGGGGTAAGAAAAGGGCACCAAAACTCTGCCAAAGCAGAAATCGGCATGTATAAAATCAGATGTTTTTGACCATCAGCAATATTGGAGGCAGGCAGGACAGTCGGTGTATTTTTTTTGGCCTACTGTGGAGGATGAAGAGTCCCTGGAGATTCACCTACTTGCTGTTGTGGGCCACAGCTGCATGGATGGCAGTGCAGCCAAGCAAGTTTGCCCTGCCAGGAGAGTCTGAAGATGTGTCCCTGACCAGTTTGTCACCTGCAACATTAGAAGTTAACCCTTTGAGCAGTGCAAAAATATCAAAAGGGACAGGCCTACAACCTTATTCTTGTTTCCTACAGTTGATGAATATTCTTTCTTTCATCTAGCTTTGATATTTTCAACTCTTGAGTAACTGAAATGCTACTGTATTTATTTTTCTGCATTCTGTACAGGATACGCACAATCCTGATATCCATAATCAACCAATCTGGAAGCATAGCATGTGTAATGTATTTATAGGTTTATACATACATTATATATACACTGTATGAATATTTAAAGGACAACCAAGGTGACATGGGACATGATGAGATGGGCATTTGTATGTACAGTGCCAAGCACACAAATGACTATGCGGTGTTTCTTTTTTTTTTCTTTCTATACCTGAAAAAGTTTAAACAGGTATGCAAGTAACAGTTTCTGTCTGGGTTGGGGCTGGGTCAGACTATAGCATAACCCTCACCGATGAGTAATTGCAGCCATAAAACAAAACACTTTCCTGACAGTAACTGGCTTCTGAGAGCAGGAAAGAGATAAAAAGTGCCAATAGTTCATAGATTTTAGCTATGGCATACTTCAATGAAGGTGTCATTGAGCAGAGGTGATTAAACGGTAAAAACTACATTTAAATATAAAACAATAACCGTGAGATATCTGAAAAAGTAATTTTTAGGAGGAGGATAGAAACTATTGTGTATTTCATCCGTTTATTTTTACCTCGGATGTCCTTAAAAGCCCCACTCCAGGCACTGTCTGTGCAGGGGCTCTTTGATTAGCTGATCTCAAATACCTAGTCAAGAGCTCAAAAACTAGCCACTTCTTACACCACAGACTGACATTGCTATAGGCTGCAGTCTTACAAGAGAGATTCAAGCTGCTTACACACCAAGACGTTACAGGCGCACGTTAGTGCGCCTGTAACGCTCCCCCAACGCACAGCAATGTAACACAAGTGGGCTGTTCACACAGCCCACGTTGCGTTACATGTAACGCTGCACGTTCTCCGCAAAGTGCAGCATGCTACGGCGTTGGAGCGGCTATAGCCGCGTTAGACTGTTTGCACATGCGCAGTGGGGGGCGGAGAGGAGGCAGGGAGAGCCAGCTACAGTAGCCGCGCACATGGCTACTTAATATTCACTGCACTGGCGGCCGCTGATTGGCCGGCGGGACCACGTGATGCAGAGTGTCTCGCTCCGCATCACGTGGACCCGCTGGCCAATCAGCGGCACTCTAGGAGACATTATAGGAATCGAGCCACCTAACGCGGCTCACTCTACTGTCGGCTCTTGCAGCACCATACGTTGTGTTAGGTGCACGTAATGCGACCTTAACGTAGCACCTAACGCAACGTCTTGGTGTGCAAGTAGCCTCATTCTTTGCCATCCTCATCGCTGTCTGAACAGTGCTGTGAATCATGCAGGCAGCCATTCAGGCAGAGCTTGACTTCCTATACACTGTGATTTTGGTCATGAAGCAAAATTGCACACAAAAAGGTAATTAGATGGTTTATTTAGATCTGTGCATGGGAATGGGCTTTAGCAATTTGTGTGTTAAAGTGTAACTGTCAGGCATAAAATAAAAAATTCTTTATTTTTATCTAGTAAACAAGTAATAAGGGTGCTTACCAGGCATTCCAAAAGTTAAAATCTCTATTACTTTTCTTGTTTGTTTATAAATGATCATTCCCCAGTTTACCTGACTCTTATTTGGTATGTTGCCGCAAAAAGGAAGTTGCAGGGCATGCTGGGTTGTTTTTTTGCTTCTTTATTTCCCCTCAGACTAAACTAACGTACAGAAGCAAAAAAAGACAACCCAGCATGCCCTGCAACTTCCTTTGTGCGGCAACATACCAAATAAGAGTCAGGTAAACTGGGGAATGATCATTTATCAGCAAGAAAAGTAATAGTGATTTTAACTTTTGGATTGCCTGGTTAGCATCCTTATTGCTTGTTTACCAGATCAAAATAAAGAATTGATTTTTGATTTTATGCCCGACAGTTACTCTTTAAACATGTTTATTGTCACCAAACTGAAACCCTGTGACCTTTACAATCTGTCCAATACATACTTGGTCAAGCAGTGTGCTTTGATGTAAGTTGGAATAGATGATACTAAGGAGCGCTAACCTCCCACAGAAGCTGCTGGTTAATTTCTACAGATGCACTATGGTTCTGACCAATTGCATTACGGCCTGGTACAACAGCTGCACGAAGGCTATTTGAGAAGCCCTGCAGCAAGTTGTTAAAACAGCAGAAGCCATTATTGGCACTGAACTACCATCACTGGAACTTTTGTATAATACTCGCAGCGTGAGAAGGGCCAAAAACATTATCAAGGACAACACTCCCCTGGAAATGCCTTGTTTGAGCTCCTTCCATCAGGTAAACGTTTTAGATCAATCCGCACACACACAAACAGACTGAAAGACAGCTTTTTCCCATCCGCCATAAACTTGATGAACTCTGAATCCTCTCTGAAATAATTAACACTGTGTACAAATTGTTTAAACATCTGTAATACCTGGCACACTTGTATAATTTCTTCTCTTCCTTGTTACTATCACTATGTTCCCTATATGCACCGTGGGGTTGTCATGAAAAGTAATTTCGTTGTGTTACACAATGGCAATAAAGTAAATTGAATTGAATACACCCTGATGTGTAAGACGTTTTTGTGCCATGCCATAGACTACCGTATATACTCGCAAGCAAGCAGACCCGCATATAAGCCGACCCCCCAACTTTTACCTGAAAAAACAGCAAAAAATGATTGACCTTCATGTAAGCCGGGGGTAGGAAATGCTGTCAGTGTGATTCCCCCCCAGTGTGTCCCGGTATAGCTAGTATAGTGCCCAGTATGGGTAGGTGGTGCCTCAGTATAGCTAGTATAGTGCCCAGTATGGGTAGGTAGTGCCCCAGTATAGCTAGTAAAGTGCCCAGTATAGCTAGTATAGTGCCCAGTATGGGTAGGTAGTGCCCCAGTATAGCTAGTAAACTGCCCAGCATAGCTAGTATCGTGCCCAGTATAGTTAGTATCGTGCCCAGTATAACTAGTAAAGTGCCCAGTATGGGTAGGTAGTGCCCAGTATAGCTAGTAGAGTGCCTAGTATAGCTAGTAAAGTGCCCAGTATAGCTAGTATAATGCCCAGTATGGGTAGCTAGTAAACTGCCCAGTATAGCTAGTAAACTGCCCAGTATAGCTAGTAAACTGCCCAGTATAGCTAGTATCGTGCCCAGTATAGCTAGTATCGTGCCCAGTATAGCTAGTATCGTGCCCAGTATAGCTAGTATCGTGCCCAGTATAGCTAGTAAAGTGCCCAGTATGGGTAGGTAGTGCCCAGTATAGCTAGTAGAGTGCCCAGTATAGCTAGTAAAGTGCCCAGGATAGCTAGTAAAGTGCCCAGTATGGGTAGGTAGTGCCCAGTATAGCTAGTATAGTGCCCAGTATGGGTAGGTAGTGCCCAGTATGGGTAGGTAGTGCCCCAGTATAGCTAGTATAGTGCCCAGTATGGGTAGGTAGTGCCCCAGTATAGCTAGTATAGTGCCCCAGTATAGCTAGTATAGTGCCCAGTATAGCTAGTATAGGGCCCAGTATGGGTAGGTAGTGCCCCAGTATAGCTAGTATAGTTCCCAGTATAGGTAGGTAGTGCACCCCCCGCTCCCCCCATGGCCGCCGCTGCTATTACCTTAGTTTGGCGCCGCTTCCTCTATTCCCCTGTCCTGCTCGTAGTAACTAGTTGACAGCAGTGCGCCTCACGGCGGCTGCTGTGATGAAGGAGGAAGCCATAGAGATAGCGCCTTCCTTTAGCTGCGATGTGTATCGCCATTACTATGGGAACCGCTCTCTCTACGGTTCCCTTCCTCATCACACAGCAGCCACCGTGGGGTGCGGTGCTTTGAATTAGTTACTACGAGCAGGACAGGGGTATAGAGGAAGCGGCACAAAGCTAAGGTAATAGCAGCGGCGGCTGTGGGGGGGAGTGGGGGGATTTCTGCCACATGACTTGCAAGCAAGCCGACCTCCCAACTTTTGACCCACTGTTTGGGGGTCAAAAATTTGTCTTGCTTGCGAGTATATACGGTAAATATATTTGCCTATGCAATAAGCAGAAGGAGATAGTAGGCCTATCTGTATTAAAATTTGGAAATTACTTGCCAGTTTAAGTACCCACCATTAATAGACTTATTTTACATATCTACTGTATATGCACCAATCAACAGTAAAAAGCTGAATACATATGAACAAACAAAATTATATTTAACACCAGCTTTATAGCAATGATTCTCAAGGCATTCCTGATATCAGTGGCTGAGGGTTAAAATTGAGTTACTGTACTGGAGTTATTCTACTATACTATCTGTCTGCAGGTTGTTTTATTACCGTATATAACCTAGAAATCCCATATCTTCAGAAGCGATTGGTAGAGATTCCCAATTATGCCACAATAATTTTAATTACTGTAACTCTGAAGATCATTTTTTTTCTGGAATGTTAAAGGTTTATTTACCACATCCAAAGATATTGATGGTCTTTTCTGATCTACACAAATTAAATCCACAGCTGATCAGTGTACAAAAAACAAACATTTGATCTGGCACCAGGGTGCATCTCTGCTTTTGAAATAGTGATAGTTTATGTATGATTTTCAGCTTATGGCTGTTGTATTCTTTTTCACTGCAGGGTCCTCTAATCTTGGCCATCTTCCCCTCTACACAGGAATACACATACACACTCTCCAGGGGAATACAAAGGACAGATTCAATTATTAACTGTATATAAAAATGTATTTGATTATTTTTATTACATTTCTTGATTTAGGGGCAAGTTTTGAGGTACGCTTTAAAGCACAGCGCAGATGTGTGTAACAAAATCACTGTGCTCTGCACTGTTTAATTTGGTCTAATGAGCTCCAGTGACTCTACCAAGAGTCGGCTATGCTTCAGTCTGTGGAATCCCCTACCACCTACCAACACCTCTCCCTAGCTATGGTATACAACAGCCTTTATAGGAGAGTGGTTGGGTGCAGCTGCAGCAGGAGGAAGGAATATAAAGATCCAAAATAATGCTTTTAATATTTTAATGTGATCTATTCCATTATATTAGGTCTACATTTTCTGGCTCTAATTCTCCTTCACTTGTCAGTTGATGCATTTGTTTGTCCAGTATTGATCAATATGTTACTGATGTGGGTGAGGCATGACTTGGTGCAGGATTGATCAGTATGTTACTGATGTGGGTGGGGTATGGCTTGGTGCAGGATTAATCACTATGTTACTGTTGTGGGTGGGGTATGGCTTGGTGCATGATTGATGAATATGTTACTGTTGTGGGTGGGGCATGGCTTGGTGCAGGATTGATGAATATGTTACTGATATGGGTGGGCATGGCTTGGTGCAGGATTGATGAATATGTTACTGATGTGGGTGGGGTATGGCTTGGTGCAGGATTGATGAATATGTTACTGTTGTGGGTGTGGTAAGGCTTGGTGCATGATTGATGAATATGTTACTGTTGTGGGTGGGGCATGGCTTGGAGCAGGATTGATGAATATGTTACTGTTGTGGGTGGGGCATGGCTTGGTGCAGGATTGATGAATATGTTACTGATATGGGTGGGCATGGCTTGGTGCAGGATTGAGGAATATGTCACTGATATGGGTGGGCATGGCTTGGTGCAGGATTGATGAATATGTTACTGTTGTGGGTGTGGTAAGGCTTGGTGCATGATTGATGAATATGTTACTGTTGTGGGTGGGGCATGGCTTGGTGCAGGATTGATGAATATGTTACTGTTGTGGGTGGGGCATGGCTTGGTGCAGGATTGATGAATATGTTACTGATATGGGTGGGCATGGCTTGGTGCAGGATTGAGGAATATGTCACTGATATGGGTGGGCATGGCTTGGTGCAGGATTGAAAAATATGTTACTGATGTGGGTGCGGCATGCTTGGTGCAGGACTGTTCCATCTATTCCATTATATTAGGTCTACATTTTCTGGCTCTAATTCTCCTTCACTTGTCAGTTGATGCATTTGTTTGTCCAGTATTGATCAATATGTTACTGATGTGGGTGAGGCATGACTTGGTGCAGGATTGATTAGTATGTTACTGATGTGGGTGGGGTATGGCTTGGTGCAGGATTAATCACTATGTTACTGTTGTGGGTGGGGTAGGGCTTGGTGCATGATTGATGAATATGTTACTGTTGTGGGTGGGGCATGGCTTGGTGCAGGATTGATGAATATGTTACTGATATGGGTGGGCATGGCTTGGTGCAGGATTGATGAATATGTTACTGATGTGGGTGGGGTATGGCTTGGTGCAGGATTGATGAATATGTTACTGTTGTGGGTGTGGTAAGGCTTGGTGCATGATTGATGAATATGTTACTGTTGTGGGTGGGGCATGGCTTGGTGCAGGATTGATGAATATGTTACTGTTGTGGGTGGGGCATGGCTTGGTGCAGGATTGATGAATATGTTACTGATATGGGTGGGCATGGCTTGGTGCAGGATTGAGGAATATGTCACTGATATGGGTGGGCATGGCTTGGTGCAGGATTGATGAATATGTTACTGTTGTGGGTGTGGTAAGGCTTGGTGCATGATTGATGAATATGTTACTGTTGTGGGTGGGGCATGGCTTGGTGCAGGATTGATGAATATGTTACTGTTGTGGGTGGGGCATGGCTTGGTGCAGGATTGATGAATATGTTACTGATATGGGTGGGCATGGCTTGGTGCAGGATTGAGGAATATGTCACTGATATGGGTGGGCATGGCTTGGTGCAGGATTGAAAAATATGTTACTGATGTGGGTGCGGCATGCTTGGTGCAGGACTGTTCAGTATGTTACTGATGGTGGTGGTACATGGCTTAGTGCAGGACTTGGCAATTTGTTACTAGTGTGGGTGGCACATGGCTTGGTACAGGACTGATCAATATGTTACTGATGGGGTGAGGCATGACTTGGTGCAGGACTGTTCAGATTGTTATTGATGTGGGTAGCGCATGGCTTTGTACAGGACTGATCAATGTTACTGATGTGGGTGGCGCATGGCTTTGTGCAGGACTGTTCAGATTGTTATTGATGTGGGTAGGGCATGGCTTTGTACAGGACTGATCAATGTTACTGATGTGGGTGGGGTATGGCTTGGTGCAGGGCTGATCAGTTTGTTGCTGATGTGGGTTGGGCATGGCTTTGTGCTGGACTGATCAATATGTTACTGATGTGGGTGCAGTGTGGCTTGGTGCAGGACAGATCAGTTTGTTACTGATGTGGGTGTGGCAGGACTGATCAGTATGTTACTGATGTGGGTGGGGCATGGCTTGGTGCCGGATTGATAAATGTTACTGATGTGGGTGGGGCATGGCTTGGTGCAGGATTGATAAATGTTACTGATGTGGGTGGGGCATGGCTTGGTGCAGGATTGATAAATGTTACTGATGTGGGTGGGGCATGGCTTGGTGCAGGATTGAGCAATTTGTTTCTGATGTGGGTGGCACACGGCTTGGTACTGGACTGATCAATATGTTACTGATGTGGATGTGGTAAGGCTTGGTGCAGGACTGATCAATATGTTACTGATGTGGGTGGGGCATGGCTTGGTGCAGGACTGATCAATATGTTACTGATGTGGGTGGGGCATGGCTTGGTGCAGGAATGATCAATATGTTACTGATGTGGGTGGGGCATGGTTTGTTGTGGGACTGATCAATATGTTACTGATGTGGGTGGGGCATGGTTTGTTGTGGGACTGATCAATATGTTACTGATGTGGGTGGGGCATGGCTTGTTGTGGGACTGATCAATATGTTACTGATGTGGGTGGGGCATGGCTTTTTGCGGGACTGATCAGTATGTAACTGCATACCATTTGTCTGTGGAAAGCAGCTACGTGTAGCCAGGAAATTCAACTCTCCTCCCAGCTTAGATCCTCTTGACTTGGTTTGCTAAGATCACCTTTGTGCATCCAGGGAGACCTGCAAGGGACAAAAGATTAGACATGTCTGTGTGCATATGTCAGTTTGGCATTCCCATCTAATTGATTACTTCTTGAGAAATCAGTTGAAACTCTCAGCATTACACGTAGATCCCCTCATGTATTCACAGGTTAATTGACCTTTCCATTTGTGAGGATTCTGGTCACTTCCAGATGATGTATTCAGGCCTCTTAAACATGTCATGCTTCACCTGGACGTAATAAAGGATTGCTGTATGTATTGTGCAGCGAGCTGGGAAACAGCTGCTTTTGGTACATTACATTTACAGTACAGTCTGGCTGGAAATTTTTGTGAAATCAAATATTCTGCTGCCAGTGCCAAGACTTTCATGGGAAAAGTTTGTAAGGCATTACATAATTGCATGACTTTATATATCGCTTAGCTCACATTCTGGGGAGCAGCAGCATATTAAATGAATGGATGATGAAAAGCAATGTAAATAACAAATGCTGTCTGGGTCTGTGTATCCATGTTCATATCCCTGTTTTTTTTTTCTTTGTTAGGTGATCTCATATTAAAGCAAGCACGAGCTGTAGACTTATGGAGCGCATTGCGTACTTGAGATTAATGTTGCACTACAACATGGAAGGAATGTTTTGCCCTGCCCTTATTGCACTCCCTGTTTTGGCATTGCTCCCAGATCACTTTTCCTCAGAAGAATTTCAAATGATTCTTAATGTGACCATGCAGAGTAATTAATTGAAACCCTGAAATACCAGTTTAGATGGATGAATATTTAGAAAAGTAGCAGAAACTGAACAATTTAGAAAAATAGCGTAAAATTGTCAACTTTTTTTTGTCACTGCAATAGGGTTAAAGTGAACCGAGCATCATTTTTAACACCCAGGGCAGCTCTATAGCAAATTAAAAATGCATTCTAAAAATGTGGTTTATTATTAAAAAAAACTTTCAATTTACCTAATTTTTTTTTACATCTAAGGGTTAAAATAGCCACTTTGTCCGTCCGCAAAGGACCTGCGGTCTCTGAGCAGGAGATTGTGGAACACAGATAAGAAATCACCTCATTAGACTTAACTGACCACAAACAAACCCCCATTGTACTTCAAACAGAAAACATCAGTTACAGTTGAAGAATTTCGCACCTAGCCTGGACAATGCTAGTTGTAAAACAGCAGGGGTTGAGCTTCTGAACAATGGCAGCCCTTGCAGCTATTTGAAGCCAGGAGCTGCTTAGTTCACTTTAAGAATCTAGGCTACAAATGTCAGTTTCTCTGCAGTCTGACTAAGGGTTAGTACTACAGTGACCAGGCATCCCAGTTTACCTTGGACATGTCCCAGAATTAGTTTCACTCGTCCCAGGCACAAATATGTTCTGGCCAATGACCTGTGGGCCCCAAGTTGTGCCAGGTGGGCATCCGAATGTGTGTGTACTAGGTGAGTGAAGGACAACACAGTGAGCAGTGGTTTTGACGAACCTTAGAAAAAGTCAAGTAAATGGTTATAGTTTATGTACAAGTATATGTACATGACAAGTTGTCAGAACTGCACCACACACATCCATGAACAAATAACATTTCCAGCGTTGGAACAAGATAAGCCATATAGTAGAAGATAGAGATAAACGAACCTTCCTTTTTAAAAAAAAAGAGTTGCAATAAAGTATATACATTGCTCAAGGGTTATGACCAAAACAGCACCACACTTATGTATATTCAAAAATGAAACCATATTTATTAATCTTCAAAAAGCACCATCATATAAAAACATCTAAAAACACAATAGGACACCTCATATCATAATAATAAACATATCATATATATTCATATTGTATATAGGCTCTAATGGAGCATGAAAAAATGGATAGACAAATCACCTGGGTAGCTCAATATAAGAGCTGCCTCAGGGATAGAACCCGGGTTCAGAGAGCCTAATCTCAATTAAAGTGCATGCGTGATCAGTAGAGTGAACCAATAATTCATAGCAAAAAAAGGGAATAAATAATAAGAAATATCATATAATAAACAGTGAACAGTGTTATAAAGTGCTATACGTGCTAAAAATGATCAGCCCCTAGATAACCATGGATGCTGAAATGAAAACTAAGTGAGTTGATGCTGAGACCCACGCAGCAATAATAAGTGGCAGATGGAGCGAGGCTTACGTGACCCGGGAAGGGATGAACCAGCGAGGTGTCCAATGCAGTGAAGAGGCCCCCGGCAGACTACTCTACCGGTGTCGCGGCAGTCACGCCGCTTTATCAAGAGAAACGGGACCCCCCTTCTCTTGATAAAGCGGCGTGATTCCTGTTTATCTTGATAAAGCGGCGTGACTGCAGCGACACCGGTAGAGTAGTCTGCCGGGGGCCTCTTCACTGCATTGGACACCTCGCTGGTTCATCCCTTCTCTTGTCAGGCGGTAAGTCGTAGTTAATATCCCAAAAATCCCAGACCTTACGAAATTGTCCTGCAGACTCATTAACCAAAGATGACAGTCCATCACCCAGATCCTTCTTATGCAAAGAATGACCTCCTCTAGGGTAGGGGGATGCCTATCTTTCCATTTACCCGAAATCTGCATTCGTGCTGCAGTTAAAATGATTTAACATTTTCTGAGTATGGGCTCTAAGCCCTGAGGGGGACTTACCCAGGACATAAGCCCATGGATCTAATTGGACATTTTTCCTAAAAACTTTAGTGATCAAGTCGGCTATGTCCTGCCAGTAAGATTGAATTTTTGGACAGAACCAAAGTATGTGAGCCAACGATGCCCGATTTCCACAGCCCTGCCAACACAGATCTGAGGTTGTTGGAAATAGTCTATGTAAAACTACAGGGATATAGTACCAATTGAACATCAATTTGTATATGTTTCCCTTTACAGTTGTGCAAATGGAGGATTTCCTGGCATTATCCTAAATTTTCTCCAAGTCAGTGTGATCCAAAGATTCATCAAATTCCCCTTCCCAATATGTCATATATCTGTGCCTAACAGGTTGTTGAGACCCCTTTAATGAGAGGATAGCATACAATTTAGAAATAGATTTGGATGGTCTTTGAGATTCTA
The DNA here is from genome assembly GCF_040937935.1 of Hyperolius riggenbachi. Classification (NCBI taxonomy): domain Eukaryota; kingdom Metazoa; phylum Chordata; class Amphibia; order Anura; family Hyperoliidae; genus Hyperolius; species Hyperolius riggenbachi. The sequence goes on from NC_090652.1 coordinate 204,862,551, forward strand.
AAGTCATTTTCTCAAAATTGTAACACAGGAGCGAAGTTGTAGGTATGGTAGAAAAAAAAGAGGATGGGTATTTAACCATTTCAGCCGCGCGGACGTGAGCTTCACGTCCGCAACGGCAGGTGCTAGAGCCGCAGGGATGGGCTAGTCACGTCCCTGCAGTTTGGGGGGGTCTGCAATCAGATGCCCGCGATTGCGCTGCTGCTGCTAGCAGGGGGGATTGGCTACAGGGGACAGTCCCCTGTGCCAATCCGAGCATGTCCGCCGAGAATCAACACTGTTTTTGTTCATTTTCGCCGCCTGATCGTTAAATTTATGAATGGAAACCATGTTTCCATTCATAATCTCCCCACCACTTGTTACAATGTAACAATACATAGCGTAATTGTACGCTACATAGAATTTTGCTCAGCGGGGACATCTTGTGGCCAAATAGTAAAATATACCTACTGACTATAGGGAAAAAAAATATCTATGTCAAGAGGGCATTTTATTATTAAATAATGGGCTCAAAATTAGCTATGGATGTAAAACTGAAAAAATGCACCTTTATTTCTAAATAAAATATTGTGACCATACATCATACTAGGGATATAATTTTAATGTTGCAATAACCGGGACAAATGGGCAAATAAAATGTGTGGATTTTAATTATGGTAACATGTATTTTTAAACTATAATGGCCGAAAACTGAAATAATGTTTTGTTTTTTTTTCGTTTTTTTTGTATTATTGCTGTCAAAATGCATTTAGAATAAAATAATTTTTAACATAATGTACCACCCAACGATAGCCCAATTGGTGTCGGAAAAAACAAGGTATAGATCATTTATTTGTGATAAGTGGTGATAAAGTTATTGGGGAATGAAAGGGAGGAGCGCTGAAAGGGGAAAATTTCTCTCGTCCATAAGATGAAAATTACCCGCGGGCTGAAATGATTAAATTGGGATTGAAAGGCCCGGGAATGAGAGAAAGGAACTTGTAGAGGAGTCACACAGGTCTTTGAGATAGTATATATCAGGATATTCTGAATAATGGGATACAAGTGTAATGGCATCAACAGGACAATTGGGGATATCCAAATTGCCTTAGTAAAACGCACTGTATGCAAGTATAGAGGAGGGGTCCCAGAGATAGATTTATTTCTCCAAAGTATAGAACCTATGAGCAAGGTAGGACCGACGCTTGCTGCGCCTATTTATGCCTTAACAATTTAGCTGACCATTCAATGGCTTGTCTCAAATGAGAAGCAAGGTAGTACAATCTAAAATTGGGGACCGAAAGCCCCCCTCTAGTTCTATCAGATTCCATAACTGAATATAGAGCTCTGGGCCTCCTCCGGCCCCAAATACACCTTCTGATATCCTTTTGAAGTTTGTCCAAAACTTTAGAGGGACCTTCACTGGAAACGTCTCAAACAGGTACAACAGACAGGGTAATACTGTACATTCTTTTTTACCGAGTAAATTTTCCCAATCCAGGAAATCCCATAAGAGGACCAGCGATCAAGGTCATTCTCAATCTTCTTTAGCATTGGGGGGAAAATTAGACCTATACAAGCTGCTATAAGAGCCGGTGCGATTAACTCCCAGATATCTAATAGAATCAGTTTTCCATCTAAAGGGAAAATGTTGTTTTATGGAATTTAAGTCTGCTTCGGGAATATGTAGTGGGAGTGCCTCCGTTTTATCTGGATTAATCTTGAACCCAGAAATCTTTTCAAAGGAGTCTATCAGTTGGAGCAGATTCGGCAAAGAGATTAGGGGTTGTGATAAAGTCAGCATCACGTCATCCGCAAACAACGTCCCTTTATAATTGACACTTCCTATCTGTATACCCTTAATATCCTGCCTAATAGCCGCCGCTAAGGGTTCGGTGCATAAGGCAAATATTAGTGGGGATAGCGGACATCCCTGCCTTGTTCCATTTGAAAGAGAGAAATAAGATGCCGACGCCAAGGGGATCTTTATTACCATCTCCACTCCACTGTACAAACCCCTTATAGAGGACATGAAACTACCTTGGAAACTAAAGTGGTCCAAGATACGGAACAAATAAGGCCAAGCGACCCTGTCGAAGGCCTTCTCCGCATCCAAACTCAGGAGAGAAGGCCTCAGAGAGGATCCCGCCACCTGAATCAGATCAATGCAAATGTTATTCCCAGATTGTCTCTGTGGGATAAAACCCACCTGGTCGCTGTCCACCAGGGAAGCAACTACCTCATTAAGGCGGTTAGCCAATATCTTGGTGAAAATTTTAAGGTCCGAATTTAACAAAGTTATTGGGCGGTAACTTTTCAGATCAAGGGGATCTTTCCCATCTTTTGGTATTACTGTAAGTAGTGAGCTTTTCATGGAAATAGGGATAGGAAAGCCGTCCATAAATGAATTAATTAATTTCACCATATGAGGAATTAAGATATGTTGAAAGCGTTTATAATAAATATATGATAGTCCATCGGGACCAGACGTCTTCCTTATTAGGTAGTTCCTTAATAACTAGTGCTACTTCCTCAAAGCTTATTTCAGCATTTAAGCCTACTAGTTGGTTCTCAGAAAGCTGGGGTAAGGTGGCATCATTCATAAAAGCCTGAAAACCCTTATTTGTATAAGAGCTATTCCCATCCTTACGTACATTATAAAGATAAGCGTAAAAGTCCTCAAAGATTTTGGACACATGATCAGGATCAGAAGAAGTAATACCGCTCAAATTTCTTAAGGCGTAAATGATTCTGGCATTTTGCTCTTTACGCAATCTTTTAGCTAAGAGTGTGTGCCTTATTCCCTTTGTCATAATAGAGTTGACGAGTCCAGTTCAGGGCACGCTCAGCAGCATGTATTTGTGTTTCCTGTACTTTAAGCTTAGCTGTCTGCCATTTTTCATAATTAGCCTTAGAAGGATTCAATCTATATCGACCCTCGGCCTGCTTTAATAGATCCAATTTCCACCGCAAAACAGCCTAAGTGCCCCTTTTCCTTTTAGCGCCAGCTCCAATTGGACACCCCCTAATGTAGGCTTTATGTGCTTCCCACAAGGTGAACATCTGTGAGACTGGACCTGCATTCAGGGAAAATATTAATTTAAATCCTTAGTAAGAGTAGTGAGTATTTCATCATCTTCCAAGAGAGTTTCATTTAGTCGCCAATGATAATACAAGCACATAATACTTACATTCTAACAGATAGGTCATCTTAAACTTATAGGGGTAGGATGGGCATAAGAGAACATATATGCTAGAATTATCCTTAAAGTAAGTTAAAATCCTACTTTATCCAACATGTTTTGAGGGATTTGCCAGACTTTTTTTTTGTTTTATTACTGTGTATATTTTAAATGTATCTTGCTTTCTGTATGAAATGATGGTAAATGTTCTCAATAAGAACACAGGCAGAAATAAAGAAATGTTATTTTTTTGTCTGTTTTACTAGAAAAAGCAAGTTTAAGTAGTTACCTTTGTCCCTGTTAGCAGAATTTTCATTTGCTTCTGTTTCCTGCACAATTGTTACCAATGCAGCACTGTCAGACAACTCATGCAGAAAATTGATAGACAAGTGTGGATCCAGCCTAAGTGCTGGCTGAAACTGCGAGCACATTTCTAAGCACTTGTGATTTAAAAAGCACTTGCTAATGTAATCCTATGTGCGTGTTTTCACTTGAGCTATGTGATTTTTGTCACACATAGCATTGCATTCGCAAGAGCTTCTCAAATCATTGGGACTCAGAAAAGCTGTTGTAGTGTGAACCAGCCCTAGTCTGTGTGCACACAGTACATTAAATTTGGCTTTGGCCACTAATCAGCCCGGTGGATTGGCTTGGCCCAGCGCTGTCCAAAAGCATTGTCCTTTTTATATTTACACCGCCCTCTGCTTGAGATGCCTCACCCTGATCTGTCTGCGACGATAGCCTGCAGTGTTGCCCGAGAGTCCCGATCCCTGCTGGCCGACATGCTACTAACCCTTCCTTATCATATCCAATTGGCTATAGTTGATCATTATATTAGTTTTCAGTGTTTTATGTATAGCAAGCTTTTTAGGGTTTGTATTGTGTAGATCAGTGTCATGGTGCACACCATCAGATTTTCTAGCCTACTTGAATGCCCTTATAATTTGAACTGTTTTTTTCTATTTTGATAGAATGTAAATGTTGATTCCTTGAAACTAATAGGTTGCTGCCACTTATATACATGTTTTTTTGTTTTACAGAAAGACCCTGACTACCTGCGACTATGGTTGGATAGTTTTGTTTCCAGCTACGAGCAGTTCTTAGATGTTGACTTCGATGATCTTCCAACTAGGTAAAAATCATAGAAAATGAACTTGTAATTCTGAAAACTGTAGTGTGTGTGCGTACATGCGTGCACATGCAAATGTAAAAATATACACATGTATATTTAGTAGTGTAATTGAATATTTAATAAGAACATAAGCTCTGGTCAATGTCCTCAGTGAATTCCTGCATAACACCGAACAGATATACTAGCTTTTGCTACCCAGTGCCAAGTAATTATTTCTGATGTCTGTAGCAGAGTGAAGTACAGCACTATTTCCAATAAAACTGTGATGCTGTATAAAAATGAACACAAGATGCAAAGATTTTCAAATAAGGAAAAGCTTGTGCTTAATTGAATACAGTACAATGACTAGATTGCAAATGCTGACACTGAGAAATAATATTGTATTTTGGAGACAAAAATATATCAAAAAAATGAAGAGATCTACTGCAGCAGTAAGTGTACTGGGGTATACTGATTTCTCAGTGCCGGGATCTTCCTATCCTTTCAGTGCGGCTCGGTCAGTGTGCATTAGCACCGATGATGTCGCCAGGGAGCCAACTGAGGGGAGCTAATGCACGCTAAACAAGCCACACTGAGAGAATAGGAAGGTCCAGGCACCTGGCTGTGGAATCAGTATACCCCAGTACACTTTCTGCTGCAGTAGTGAGAGGAGATAAAGCGCCCAACGGTGGTATCGGTATAGGCTTTCCACTGCAGTAGCTTTCCATACAGTCACGGGGAAGGAGAGAGGCGGGTGCTTGAGAGACATAGCTATAGCTTGGGAGCCATAGCGAAAGAGAGAAGTGGCCACCTACATATGAACATCCCGGCTACAAGTCAGAAGTTTAGGTCTGAGTCGAAGATAAGGTGACCTTCCAACTTTCCTCTATTGAAACAGACCTACATTTTTTGACTTATAGTTAAGTATATACGGTACCTGACTTTTAGCTTTTGGAGTGTCGTTACATGACTGATTCTGCACCTTGTAGTCCTACTCACTTGGTTCTAGTGAAAGTGCGATGCCTTCTCGGAGAAATGACTTAGCTGAGATGTTATTCAACCTCTTTCCTGGGAAAGTCGATGAAGGGTCCTGACTAGAGATGACCCGAACGGTTTGCTGGAGAACTTGTTCGCATGAACTTAGCTGGTTCGAGTTCGCGGTGAACCGTGAACACTTAGTTCGACCCGCCCCCTATACTACATCATTGGGCTAAACTTTGACCCTCTACATCACAGTCAGCAGACACATGGCAGCCAATCAGGCTGCACTACCTCCTGGAACCCCCCACATTTATAAAGGGCAGCAGCGTTGGCCATGTTCTCACTCTGTGTGCTGCTGTATTAATGAGAGAAGGGAGAGACATTGGAGAGATAGGAAAAGCGATAGTTAAGAGTAGGCCTGAACGATTTTAAGAAAAGATTGAATTGCACAATTTCTCCCAGAAATTGCGATTTCTATTCACTATTTTTGATACACAACAATGGATCAGTACTCCGGTGGTGAGTATGAGTTCCCCCAGTACAGGTTAGCCAGCTATAGGTGCCCCCCAGTACAGGTTTGCCAGCTATAGATGCCCCAGTACAGGTTTGCCAGTATAGGTGCCACAGTAGAAGTTAGCCATCCAGATCCCCATTAGTGTATATAACCAGATCCCCCCCTTTAGAGTGTACCGTTCTCTCAGGCTGCTCCATCCTCCCCTTCCATCTTGCCCAGTACGTTACCAGGTCATGGTCAGTTGCACTTCACAGCGCATGCCGCCTGCACGCACACGCCCCACTTGCGCTCCTGAGGTTGGGAGCAATTTGCGCCTTTGCAGTACTTAACTGCGAAGAACACTTCCAGCCACAGGAGCAAGAAATGGGCATGTGCGCAGCCAGGCCGCTCAAGCGCAGTAAAGCGTGACTGGCTAACGTACTGGACAAGACGCCAGAGGGGCAGAGTGGCCTGAGAGTTGTGCATGGGGGTGGAGGAAGCCCCAGGTACGTATTCTGCCTCCACCTCCCCTCACAATTGTCTACTGGCCACCCCCCTCACAATCATCTATCTACACACACACAAACAAAAACCACAATTGTTTTTCTACCTCAGACCTTTCACAATTGTGTTTCTACCCCTCCACCGCTCACAACTTCGTTCCAGAGCTCCCTACTTTACCTCACCTTCAACTGTTTCCAGCTGAACCCCCAGCCCTCCTCCCTCCCCTCCCCTTCAGGCACAGGCAGACAGAGCAGGCTAGAAAAACAAACACATACATGATGATAGAATCCAGGACCCTGAATGCACTGTCCCTCTGTCGATCTGCAGGCAGCCTGAGCGCTCTGCATATCTGTCTCAGGAGGTCAGGCACAAACTGGCGGCATCTTCCTTCTTCCTGAGGACAGCGGGACCACATGACTGGGGGCAGGGCAGTGCACGAGGATCACTGACTGCACCAAAGTCTCGATTGCATGTATGCACTCTAGTTCAAGCCTCGCCCCGCTCGCATGTCATATCCATCACAGCTGTACAGCCATAGCCCGCGGCAACGACCCACTCACCCGCATGTTAGTCTGTATATGCGGATTGCTGGGCAACGCTCACCGCGGTTTCACACCAGCTCTCCACGCGGAAATGCAGCAGGGGCCGGAGCAGAGCAGATATAGGTGGCAGTGTGTAAAAACCGTGGCTTTGGATCGTCATGCCGCTGATCGCCATTTTGATTGAAAAACCGAAAATCGTTCAGGCCTAGTTAGGAGGTCTGTTAGCTTGCTCCTTGCTGATATTTGTTGATGAAAAGCACCCCAAAACAGCTCTTTTGAGAGCTAATGTTCTTCTGATGTGGTGTTTTTTTGTGTGTGTGTGTGCCACTGACACTGCATATACAGCACTGTCTGTCGCAGCTGGCCCTTGCTAATTGCTGTACTGTGCCAGGCCCAGCACATTCAGTGCATACCTTTCACTGGCTCTGTGTGATTGCACTTTGTATTATACAATACCACCAACAGTCAGTGCATATCTTTTCACTGCACTTGTGTGACTGCACAATTGTATTATAGCAGCAGTCACTGCATACCTTTTCCCTGCAACTGTGTGACTGCACAATTGTATTATAGCAGCAGACAGTGCATACCTTTTCCCTCTACCTGTGTGACTGCACAATTGTACTATAGCAGGTCAGTGCATACCTTTTCACTGTACCTGTGTAACAGCATATTGTATTATACCACCGGCAGTCACTGCTTACCTTTTCACTGCACCTGTGTGACTGCACATTGTATACCAACAGTCACTGCATATCTTTTCAATGCACCTGTGTGACTCCACTGTTGTGTTATAGCGGCAGTCAGTGCAAACCTTTTCACTGCACCTGTGTAACTGCACATTGTATTATACCACCATTAGTCAGGTCAAAAAAGTATTCAGTACCTCACCTTTATCAAAATGAATGAGGCATGGATCCTGGAGGGCTACTGCCTGCCCGAAGACTAAGTCAGTCCCCACACAGCATCTCTGCCTGCAGGCCGCTTGACTGCCTTCTACGCCACCACCAACAGGGTCCAGGCCTCCAGGTGGATTCCTGAACTTTTATGGTACCAAACATAATAATTGTTCTGGTGCGTATACATGCCTAATTTGTCTAATTTTTCTGGCTGCACTGTGGCTGCAACAACAAAACAAAAGGCATGTACATGTGTCAATTTCCCCTTCGTGATCGTTACCTTGCCGCGGTTAAGGGGCTTGCGTTACGTATCACAATGAAGCAATGACCGGCTATATGAGTGTGTTGGGGGGGAGGGGGGGCGGGCGGCACGCCCAAGTTAATAAGGTCGTTGCTTCATTGTGGACGGACCAAAGTCGATCAGCTGGGCAGTCACTGTTGTTCTGTCATTGAGCTACCACAGCCCGACCATATGAGCTTGAAAACCAACATCGCCTGCACTCTCGTCATGGTGCACACCAGTCCAGCACGGTCATCACTACACAAACAGCCGTTTGTGGTGCGTTACACAGTGAGTTTGGTCTGTCAATGTGAATAAGTACACTACTTACACTAACTGCTGATCCATGTATACGCACGCAAGATGTTTTCAAGAACTTTAAGCCTCCAATTTAGCAATGCAATGTGATTTCTGCCTTTTAGGGATTATAACCCTGCTGTGCGTCAAATCCGTAATTTTCCCCTGGGACTTTTTCACATGTATCCCACTCCGCCATGCCCCCCTCCAGGTGTTAGACCCCTTGAAACATCTTTTCCATCACTTTTGTGGCCAGAAACAGTGTTTGTAGCTTTCTAAGTTCGCCTGCCCATTGAAGTCTATTGCGGTTCGCAAAGTTCGCAGGTTCGCAAACTTTTTCGGAAGTTCGAGTTCGAGGTTCGTGAACCGAAAATCGGAGGTTCGAGCCATCTCTGGAGAGCATGTTTCCAGCTGAAGACTCTTAGAGAATGTCCAAGGGGGCCTGCCAATCTTTTGGGAAAACCATGTGGCAGCGGTGGTCTTATGACTCTGTTGCAGATCCTGAAATTAAGGTATAAAAGGATTGTTTAAAATATATATATATATATATATATATTAAACTCAGACTTGGAAATGGCCTTTAAATAAATTACTGAAGTTTCTTGAAAGCAATTTGTTGATTTAATTGAGATTTTTGAAAAATCATTCTATGTTTGTCATTGAGCCTGAAAAGAGCTGCCATGCGTATGTTCTGTTCCCATTCCAATTTTAAAAATGTTGCCTATATATATATATATATATATATAGAGAGAGAGAGAGAGAGAGAGAGAGAGAGAGAGAGAGAGAGAGAGAGAGAGAGAGAGAGAGAAAAATACCTTGTGCACCATTCAAAGTGTAAAATAAGTTGAAAAGGTATAGTTCTTACTAAAGAGCAGAGTTAATGATAGTTCTGTTTTTGTCCCTGTTTTAATTGCTTTTAATTGAACTTACTTTTTTCATGAAGGATTGATGATGAACCTCCAGGGTTATCGCTGCTTCCTGATCATATACTACAGGTACTCAGGCTCCAACTGCTGTACTGTGTGCAGAAAACCGCTGATGGACTGGAGGAGGAACAGCAGACTCTTTCACTTCTGCTTGTCAAATTCTTCATCATCATTTGCAGGTACATTATACAACCACGATATACTGACATTTACTTTTGCTGTACACAGGGGCGCCGCGAGGCACCAAGCAGACCAAGTGGCCACTTGGGGCCTCAAGGTCTTAGGGGCCTCGGCGGCTCCGTGACGTCGGTTACTGTTTTCCCGCAGGCCTGCGGGGCTGGCAGAGCAGAGCAGGGCTACGGGAAGATGGCCGCCGCCTAAGCCCTGCTCTGGAGACTATTTATGTCTCCAGTACAGGGCTTCGGGTGGCCATCTTCCAGTAGCCCTGCAATCAATCAGCGCAGGAGATTGGAGGAGGGAGGGAGCTCCGTGGGAACTGCGCGCCTGAGAAGACTTCTGCCAGTGCCTGGTGAGTAAATTATTTTCTTTTTGCAGCCCTAATTGCGTTTGATATCTGCTGAAAATGTGCCTTTATTGCGTTTGATATCTGCTGAAAATGTGCCCTAATTGCGTGTGATTTCTGCTGAAAATGTGCCCTAATTGCGTTTGATTTCTGCTGAAAATGTGCCCTAATTGCGTTTGATTTCTGCTAAAAATGTGCCCTAATTGTGTTTGATTTCTGCTGAAAATGTGCCCTAATTGCGTTGGATTTCTGCTAAAAATGTGCCCTAATTGCGTTTGATTTCTGCTGAAAATGTGCACTAATTGCTTTTGATTTCTGCTGAAAATGTGCCCTAATTGCGTTTGATTTCTGCTGAAATGTGGCCCAAATTGCGTTTGATTTCTGCTGAAATGTGACCCAAATTGCGTTTGATTTCTGCTGAAATGTGGGCCAAATTGCGTTTGATTTCTGCTGAAATGTGGCCCAAATTGCGTTTGTTTTCTGCTGAAATGTGGCACAAATTGCGTTTGATTTCTGTTAAAATGTTGCACAAATTGCATTTGTTTTCTGCTGAAATGTTGCACAAACTGCGTTTTTATTTTCTGGTGTCTGGGGTAACTGTTGCTGCATTTATTATTTAATGGTCATAGTTGGCTATATTTGCTGTGCTACGGTTAAGCTCCGCCCATACAATGTCATGGCCATGCCCATCTCTCGGCGCCACATCCATTTTTCCCCGCAAACAGCTCCGCCACCAATCTGCCCTCCCGCTCCACCCACATGTCATGGTCACACCCACTTATGCGGGGTAGCCACACCCATTTTTTTGCTTGGGGCCACAAAAACTTAAGCTGCACCCCTGGCTGTACATAGACATATTGTCTTTGTTTACTGCTATGTATTTAGACTTGTGTTTTGTTGAGTGTCTTATTGTGTTACTGGAGGATTTCATTGGAGATTTCAGCTCACTTATTAGTTACCACTGCAGCATTAGGATTAAGATACTCCTCAAGTTTCATGACTGCTGTGAAAGATGACACACATTTCCATAAAGAAACTGTTTTGGTACAGCAGTCCATATAAGAAATCCATCTGATTTAATCATTATACTGTATAATAATCCCTAAAGTAAACCTGAACAGAGAACTGGAAAGTCCCCAAAATGTTGAAGAATATTTTGGTTTCATTGGATTGAGTTAGAGGAAATCTCACTTGACTGATATTATTCAATTTTATTAAGGACAGGATTCCACAAAAAATACAGGTTATCTTGTTGTATGAAAGGGGGTAGGTTTTTCTAGGCACTGAATTTTAATTGTTGTCTTTGTTTGCTATTGTAATGTTTGCTTTGTCTACCTGGACTGATGATGTATGTTCCTTATAAAACTTCTCTTAAAAAAAACTGAACTGAGAGGAATATGGGCACTACCATTGCTTATTACCTTTTGCCTGGATCTTTTCCTGATCAGTTGCATGATATAGTGCTTTTTTACTAACATAGCCAGAAGAGTTCTACACCTCAGGTGTTTGGACTCCACTGGCTGAATGCCTGCTCTAGATGTGTATCTCAGAAGTTACTGAACACGAAAATGGCAGGATGTCCAGGCAACTGACATTTTTCAAAACGCAGATAAGATGGTGACCCCGTATTATTTTGTGTGCCTTTAAACTGGGCTTTATTTCATATCATGACATTTTACATGTTACCGTATATTCAAGAGCATGTTTTTATTATTCATCATTATACAGTAAATAACATTTCTAACTTGATCTTAAAGGGGAACAGAAGAGAGAGGTATATGGAGGCTGCCATGTTTCTTTCCTTTTAAGCAATACCAGTTGCCTGGCAGCCCTGCTGATCCTCTATCTCTAATACTATTAGCCATAGCCCCTGAACAAGCATGCAGCAGATCAGATGTTTCAGACTTTAAATTAAAGATAGACAAGAAAAAAGGGCACCTCCCTAGGTGAAGCAAAATAGTAAAGTCTGAACAAGGAGGCTGAAGCATGAAGCCAAGAGTAAATGCAAAATATCTCTTTATTAATGCCGATATCAAAACAATAAAAACAATTAAAAACAAGGCAACACCGTACCCAGTCCAAAAAACCCCAAATATATTATTTGAATCAAAGACGTAAGCCCACCTCTATGAGGTCTTACTGTTTTCACTAGCGACTTTGTTATTTGCACTACCATGTATGCATAGACAGGAGATTCATTTCCACAACTACATTGATATTTATAATAGCGTCTATCTGTGTGGTGTCACAGTTTTATATATTTCAATGGAATCCTATTGCATCTGTTGACCCACATTATTTACACGCCAGTTTTGATAAAAAAATATTTTTGTATCAACCAAATATGGTGCAGTGTAGATAGTTACCCAGGTGGGCTTACGTCTTTGATTCAAATAATATATTTGGGTTTTTTTGGACTGGGTACGGTGTTGCCTTGTTTTTAATTGTTTTTATTGTTTTGATATCGGCATTAATAAAGAGATATTTTGCATTTACTCTTGGCTTCATGCTTCAGCCTCCTTGTTCAGACTTTACTATTTTGCTTCACCTAGGGAGGTGCCCTTTTTTCTTGTCTATCTTTAATGTAGCTATTAAATAGGTCGAGGACCTTGCCTTCCCTCCCTATCAACACACTTGTGTATATATTTGCATATAATATGCATTAACATGCTTGCTCATTTTTTGTTTGTTTAAATATGTTTCAGACTTTAAAGTCAGATCTGACAAGACTAGCTGCATGCTTGTTTCTGGAGTTATTCAGATACTACTGCAGAGAAATAGACCAGCAGGGCTGCCAGGCAACTGGTATTGATTAAAAGGAAATAAATATGGCAGCCTCCATATACCTCTTACTTCAGTTCCCCTTTAAATACTGATTAAAACAGTTATTATTCCTTATAGAAAATAATTATTTTATGATTCTCAAGATTTGTTACAAATGCACAGTGATTGTGTTTTCAGTTAAAAGAAACAAATGATACCAACATTAATGTGACCATGAAGTAAACTAGTTAAAACGGATCCTAGATGAATAACTAACTATAACAAGTAACTTGTCTATATATCTTATCTAAAGTTTAGATAGTTTACACAGCATATCTAACTGCAAACAGCTTCAAAAGTTTATGATTATTTATTCCTGGGATACAATGAGGGCAGCCATGTTCTGTTTGTCACATTGTCACAGGCTGAGGGCTGGAGATGCTATCAGCTTGCCTGCGTGTAAATTCAGTCCCCTCTCCTCCTCCTTCCTCCCCTTTGCCTCTGAGATCAGTGGCTAGCAACCTCCTCCTGCCCAAACTGAACTCCCATAAGCCGTTGCTATAGTGCCAAGGCACAAATGGAGCTGTGGGCGAGGCTTGTTTAGTTTATAGGGAATTAAAGTATTAAAACAAGAAAAAATGTTTGGCTTGAGGAATACCCTATAAACTATATGAAAGGAACACAATTCTGCAATGAGTAAAAGTTTATCTCGGATCCTCCTTAAATATAGTCAAAGGTTGCCCACAGAGAAAATTGCGTGTCCAGATTTTCAGAAGTTCCAAAGATCAGATTTAGGTGGAGACATCAGAAAAGTGAACTCAACTCCTGAGCATTCCCGTTGCTTAGTGAAGCCATTCATTGCATTTAAGAACTCCTATGGAGGCTTGAATGGTCAAAGAGGATTAGGTAACTGTCACGTATCAAGTATATGTGGGGAAGGGGACAACATGTGTGGGCTGCTGCTAATGCAGGACACAAGATCTCTGGATACCAGATATAATAGGTTGTTTATCATTCGAGACTGCAAACAAAAGTGAGTCTGTGGTATTTAATCGCTACAGATTATACATGTAGTTTCTAGTCAGAGTATATACGCTGTTTTTCATCTAAATCTATGCTAAAAAATTTGACATGGAAACAGAATTTTAAAACAAAAGTGGAACTCCACCCATTTTTAAAACATTTTTTGGGCTAGAGTGAGAAGGGATAAGAAACTCAAATTGTCTGTTTTTCAGCTTCCTTCTGAACAGTGAAAACCTCCTTAATTACAACCAAAAATAAATCTTTCTTCTTTCTAACCTTCGGGTAAATAGGAGTGGAGTTGTAGTTGAGGAAGCATCATGTCATTTTTGGGGAGAGACGTGTACAGACCAGGAAGGAAGGGTTTTTTATGACTATATCAAATGCAGTAACATCCTGATTCTGACAAACGGTTTTGGTTTTTTTTTACTTCGCCGTTTCTATCCAAAACTAAAAAAGGGGGAAACAAGTTTTGGTTAGATCTCTACGTTATCTTGATTGGAGTGTTATGCTGGGCATGCACGGCTTATTTTTTCCGCTCTATTCTCCTGCTCGATCGTTTCGTCACTCGATTCCACAGTCAATTCTCTTATCTTCTGCTCGTTTTTCCCGTCTTTTTCCATTCACTGCTATCCGGAATCGAGCGGCGAAATGATCGGGTGGGAGATCGGACATGTTGGAAATTATCTATCTAGTCATCTTAATGGCTCAAAAACGACCCCAGCATAAGTGTACCCTTTAAAGTGCCATTCATAGAAAGCTTGAAAAATGCCTGCTGATCAATAGTGCATATATTTTACATTCCTAATGTTGCCCTTTACAGCAGATTTCATGGGGCAGAGCAATTATTTACAAATGTCTAGATGGAATGGTAATGTCAGCTGGCGTCGTCTTTCAGCTGCTACTTCTCTATGTGAAGAGCTTGAGCTATCCTGCAAAAAAAAAAAAAAGCTTCTTGTAGACTTGCCAGTCCAGAGCCTCCTCCAAATTTCTCCTTTTGCTGCTCTGATGTTTGTGCCCAGGCTGTAGGAGACACTGAACTGCATCAAGTTGGTGGTAGTGGTTGTACTGACAGCTTCCAAAATCAATAATGCACATTATTTGCATAATCATCATGCATTATTATATAATTGTCATTGAACATTAAAAACTGAGCATTTCCAAAGAATTCCACATTCCAGACAATGTAGGAGATTGTTTATTGTTCCCTCGCTTGTTCTCTCCTTTTCTTTGAGTACTCTTGTATCTAGGGAATAACTACACATCCCCTAATACTTTTTTTTTCCTTCCCTCAGAAACCTTTCTAACGTAGAAGAGATTGGATGCTGTTCATACATTAATCATGTAATCACTATGACAACGCTCTATGTCCAGCAGGTAAATTCTGTTTCCTGTATGAAGTGATGCAAATGTTTCTTTCTTAATGGTGATGACTAGATTTATAGCACTCATAATTGCTTGCCATGTTAGGCTCATTATTCAGACTACTATCATACAAATTGTAGCAGTGGAAAGTACTACATCTGCTGCTGATGGCATCTAAATGTTTCCTGGGCTGTAAGGCAAAGGTCCAGTATTATGGTGTTGAAGGAGATGCATCAGTAAGCAGAAATGAGGAAGGAGCTTCTGTAGCAGCTCAAGGCAGAAGGAGGAAGAAAGTGAACACCTGTCACATGACCATGATATTCTGCCCTGTGATGGTATTAGACACTTTTAAAGAGGAACTTCAGCCTAAACAAACATACTGTCATACAGTTACATTAGTTATATTCATTAAAATAGATAGATAATATAATCTCTTACCCACCTTGTTTTAAAAGAAAAGGCAAATGTTTGTGATTTCATGAGGGCAGCCATCTTTTTGGTTGAAAGGAGGCGACAGGGAGCATGAGACACAGTTCCAACTGTCCTGTGTGCTGATCACCCCTCCCAGTTGCTAGACAACTTGAATAACAGCATAGGAAATCCCATCATGCTTTGCACAGCATCAGGGAAAAAAAGCCCGGGCAGTTTTCTTTGATGGGGCGGAGCTTAAGCTTTTGTGCAGCTAAAAATAAGGCTTATGTAAGAAAAACAAAGTTCTGATGCTGTGAAACTGTTAAAGAAACACCAAACCTTTTCAGTGCTGCTGAGTAGATTTTTAGTCTGGAGGTTCAGTTTAAAGAGAACCCGAGGTGTATTTGAAGAATGTTATCTACATACAGAGGCTGGATCTGCCTATACAGCCCAGCCTCTGTTGCTATTCCAAACCCCCTTAATGTCCCCCTGCACTCTGCAATCAGACATAGATCACAGCCGCGCTGTGCGTGCTGTGTTTACATCTGTAGTGTCAGTCTCAGCTGCTCCCCCGTCTCCTGCAGAGCTCCGGTCCCTGCCCCCCTCCCTTCCCTCTAATCAGTGGGGAGGGAAGGGAGGCAGGCGGGGACCGGAGTTCTGCAGGAGGTGGGGAGAGCAGCAGACTGACACTATAGAGAAAAACACAGCCGCTGTGACACGCTGTGTGTCGACAGCGAGGCTGTGATTTATGAGGGATTGCAGAGTGCAGGGGGACCTTAGGGGAGTTTGGGATAGCGACAGAGGCTGGGCTGTATATGCAGATCCAGCCTCTGTATGCAAATAACGTTTTTCAAACCCACCTCGGGTTCTCTTTAAGCCATGCCTACCATAATCTGCCACAAGTGTGTGTAAGTAATTAAAGATGTGTTTGGGGTGGGATGGGGGTGTCGAGGTTAGAAGGCTGGCTGGAGCTTTATTCTTAAACAGAAATACACACATCCTTGATACTTACGTTATACAGCTCTTTCTCTTAACCCCATATGTGACATTGTCTAAAATGTGTATACCTTTATGAAAATGTCAGAGGTCCTCCACAAAATCTGATGATTCATGGTTGCATTCAAACAGGAACAACAAAATAAACATAATGTTATTTTAGCATCCCGGGGCACATTCCCTTTCTATATTTCTACATCCCAACATTTCTATAGAAGTGCTATGAATGTACAGCTAGAAAGTGCGACAAGCAGAGTAGACTGTCGTACATTTTAAATTCGATGAATAAAGTAATAAACATTTCAGTTCCATACGCAGCAATTTTTATATTTTATAACTGGCGTAGTAATGTTCTGTTACGTGTCCGTTTCCACTAGCCACCACACGCAGTTGCGATCGCTGACGAATCCCAGAAGGCTATGGGATTCGCAGCCTCCCACACGGAAACTGACGGCAATGTCGGCCGAATCGCTAAGGTAAGCGATTAGGCCGGCGCCATAGTTTCCAATAGCAGAGTTTCCCAGCGCGGTTTGCCTGCTGGGAAAAATCTCCGAATTCGGCCTGGTTTCCGTGCTAGTGGAAACGGGCCAGCCCCGGCAAACCCCAGTGTAACGCCGCCACTGCATGTGAGGCCGTGAGTGAGTACGGGACTGCCAAGGGGCTTGAGGAGGGCGTGTCGGATGCCCAATCATAGCTGCGAGGAGAAAAAAAGTTAGCTGGTGTGGTGAAAAGGTCGCACCACGCTGGTCTAATGCGCAGGCGGAGGAGCGGAAGGCAAATTTTGTATAATCGGTAGGCACATGCGCACATAGAGAGGTGGGTCTAGTGCGGCCATGTTTAGAGTGGTACGCGCCGGCGTATTAGTAATACGGAGACCGGTATGGTAGTGGTATGGAACGCACTGTAATGCGAAACAGAAAAAAGAAGGGATGGTTTGGGGAGGGCAGTGCACATGTGCAGTAGATGCTGTCTCAGCTGCTTTAGTACCCCTTTAGGCTCCCCTCCTGTAACTGGGCACAGGGCACAGTAAGTGGATTGTGTTTTCGTGTTGTAGCGTGACTTCCAGTATACCAGACAGGTGTGTTTATGGAAGAGGAAGGGATGGCATATTTAATTGTTACAGATGTGAAAGGGACTCTGCTGCTTTCCAGTGACTTTTTATTCCTGTAGAGTATTGCATTTATGCAAACTGACAGAAATTCAGTAAAGGCAGCCATTTACTGTGCTTTAAGAAGTATGTTAGATCAAGTGAATAGTCGATATCTCCCCTGCCTTACCGCCTTGTAGAAGTAGTTTGACAATGTTTGGAGGCCAAAATCTGTTCTTCCCTTAATTTATATTGATCTGCACCAAAAACACTTAACAGTGTGCTGTAGCCTCTATAAACGGTAAACACTATTCACTCCCTAATGGCCCATACTCACGAGGGACTTTTGTCGCCTCAACACGCGGCGCGCGCGTGTTGCGGCGACAGGTCGCCCGTGAGTATGGGCCGCGCGCACCCAGAACTGTCGCCTGGAACGGGCGCGCAACCCGAACTGTCGCCCGTCGCTGATGTCGCCAGGCGATTGAAATGTTCAATCGCCTGGCGACAGTCGCCGCCGCAACTCCGCCGCAGCTGTCGCTAGTCCGCGTGAGTACGCGGACTAGCGACAGCAACCTCCATTGGGATACGCATAGCTTCCGGCGGGGGGAGGAGGAACGTCGGCGACAGCTTCCGTCGCGGCCGCTGGTCCCTCTTCCGCGCGTGTACGCGGAGGGACGTGGCGACGAGCTGTCGCCGGCCTGTCGCCCACACGTGAGCGTGTGCTGGCGACAGGCTACTTTTGCTGCCTGTGAGTATGGGCCATAAGGCTGAGGCCAATAAGCAAAGCACCACTGTATAAAGTTTAATCAAGAATATTTATTCACAATTCAAATAACGCAACAATAAAAACACGTAAAAAGCCTAATGATATTCCCCCACTTGCATAATGATAATAGTATTATAATAATCAAGAGTATGATAAACACGTAGGATTCAAAAAACATTGCAATAAATGGATTTTTGTGGTTTAAGGATTCCACTTGGATAGAAACCCAGGTTTTTAATTACTGGTAATGCAATCAATATATAAACAATTTGTACAAGAGATTTGACAAAAGTAGCAGAATTCGGAAAAAAATATCCGTACCCACACTAGAGTGCTATCCCAGAGAAACTGGTACCAAAGGGTAATGTACCAGGTGTTACATCAAGAAAAAGCGCGAGTGCAAAAATACATAGTCAGAATGTGCAAGAAAAAAAATAATCACATACTGTGTATCTAAAATAACCCAAAAACTATTTATGCAAGAAACTAGTTGAGCAGCAAGTATTAATGAATCATATGGGGAGCTATATAAGAAGATGGGAAAAGCATATAGATGTATTAATCACACAAAAAAGGTTCCATTTGAATACATATGCAAAAATTTGTATTGCACTGCGAGTCCCGAGAGGCAGGTACAGTGATCTTATGTGTAGCGGGGGGGGGGGGGGGGGATCTTATGTGTAGCTTCCGTGCATGTGTGATGGGAAAAAACTTGCGGCGGTCTTTTTAAAAAAAAAAAAGACACTTGTCACCATGGACTTACATGACCTCCATCCGCTGCAGGTCGACGCAGGAGCTGGATGGTAACATAGGTATGCGCTCGCATTAGGTAGGGTACTTTCGGCGCACCGCAGGCAGTGTGAACTACCCCATAGACTTTCATTGCCCTAGCAGTAGGCTGCGGTGAAATTCTGCACCGTGTCAGTGTGAAAGTACCCTGAATATGCAAATTATCTCTTTATGCTCCTGAAGCCAGGCTTACATCCAGAACCACTGGTGCATAGCTAGCCTGTAGCTTTACATTTTACAGAGCCACATCAACCCATCGAGCAGACAGCCTGTTTCGGACTGTTGGTTCTCCTCAGTGCATGGCAGGAATTGATATGGCTCTATGGGATTGGGCCTGGACCAGAACAACAGAATACCCAAGCAGCTTGGTGTGACCCAAAACCAATAGGAAAGTAAAGGGGACCAAAAGAGACCAAAAAGCCCTCCTACTCTGTAAAATGGAAAGCTACAGGCTTGCTATACACCAGCGGTTCGGGATGCAGGCCTGGCTTCAGGGGCATAAAGAGATACTTGAATATTCAGTAGTCGTCTATTGTGGGTAACCACAGTTACACACTTAAATCTGAATTATCGCAAATACCTACTTTTTAAAGATGGCAATCCACTATTATAATACTATTATTATGCAAATGAGGGAATATAAGGCCTTTTAATTGTTTTTTATTATTGTGTTAATTGAATTGTGAATAAATATGTTAGATTATACAGTGGTGCTATGTTTATTGGCCTCATCCTTTGGGAGCAAAGTAGTGGATATTGGATTCATGATACCATTGTTTGAAATTAAAATATAAATTGATAGACTTCATCTAATTAATTGGAGTCTAACTGTAATCCTGCTGGATTTTTTTAAGCAGCAACAATAATATCCAGCGTTTACTAAATTGTGCTTTCTATGGGGGTTAATTGGGGGGGAGGGGGGGGGGGTTGTATGCAGATTTAAATAAAACTTAAAGTGTTTATTGTAGACTGAGTGATACAGTTTCTTTGTCTGGACTTTTTTTAAAGGGATACTGTAGGGGGGGTCGGGGGAAAATGAGCTGAACTTACCCGGGGCTTCTAATGGTCCCCCGCAGACATCCTGTATTGGCGCAGCCACTCCCCGATGCTCCGGCCCCGCCTCCGGGTCACTTTTGGAATTTCTGACTTTAAAGTCAGAAAACCACTGCGCCTGCGTTGCCGTGTCCTCTCTCCCGCCGATGTCACCAGGAGTGTATAGCAGAAGCACAGTATGGTCTGTGTCTGCGCAGTATGCTCCTGGTGCCATCAGCGGGATCGAGGACACGGCAACGCAGGCGGAGTGGTTTTCTGACTTTAAAGTCAGAAATTCCAGAAGTGAACCGGAGGCGGGGCCGGAGCATCGGGGAGTGGCTGTGCCAATACAGGATGTCTGCGGGGGACCATTAGAAGCCCCGGGTAAGTTCAGCTCATTTTCCCCCGACCCCCCTACAGTATCCCTTTAAGAGTTTAATGGCAGTGTACTAACTGGTGTAAATGTTTATCTTTGCAGCTGAAAAGTAAAACCAAAGAAAAGGAAGTCACAGACCAAACGCCTATAGAAGAGTTTGTCAGACATGCTTTGGTGTTTTGTGAGAGCCTCTATGATCCATATCGGAACTGGCGGCATGTTGTCTCTGGGTATGTTAATCTGAAAATGTGTGAAACATTCCAAACTTACGCACCTGTCCAATGTAACACCAGGAGTTTTAGAAGGTTATTGTCTTCTGCAATGGAGAAAATCCATTACTCATTAATAATGATAGAACGGAAAGTGGACCTCCACCTAACACTTATTATACAGACAAAGTACCAGGGAATTCAGGTTGGCAATAGCAGATTGTATGTTAACCTCCCTGGCGGAAATGGAAATCAGAAGCTCAGAACGGTTACCCTGTGCCTTA